>NW_026904024.1:245000-545000 GCF_024500275.1 Phycodurus eques | reverse complement strand
CGGCGAATGATGACATTAAAGCCGATCAGCATAAAATGCTAATTATCGGCCGGTACCGATAAGGCCGATACAAATCGGTGTAAAGTCTAGTTCAAAACCTTTGTTTTGTTTCATAATGGGGTAATAAGGGCTCCCAGTGAGAAGTACAAACTACCGTAATTTCTCGTGTATAATGCACCCCCCCCCCCCCACAAAATATGTCAAAAATCATGCATTATACATCGGTATAGGGGGAAATGATTTTTTAAAAACTTTCCCATTTTATAAATAATAATAATAAATCTATAGGTTATGGCACATTATACATGAGAAATCACGTTAAGTTTACATACCCTGGCAGAATTTGTGAAAGATTGTTTTTATAAATCCGACTGATGACTGAACAACAACCATCATTAATTTCTTTATGGTTATGTTTTGTTTGATGCAAATGTTTTTCTGAAATGTTGGACAGTTTAATTTGAATCCCATTCAAATAAAATATGAAGAGCCAGGAGAAGCACGATAATTGTACCCATCTTACAAATTGTGCCTGGGTAATCAAACATATGAGCACAACTGTTTGTTTTCTCATTTACTAAATGAAAGTAAGACCGTGAACTTCAAAATAAGAGCAAGTAAATAAAATGAAAGTATTACATGTTCAAATAAGGTGCTTAACTTCAGAATAATTCTTTGAAAAAACTAACAAAATACAGATAATACTTCATGTTTTGATCATGTCGGTAGAAGCAAAATCATGCATTGTAAAAATGCATTATACATGGGTAGAAGGGGTTTCCAGAATTTTGGGGTCAACTTTGGGAGTGCGTAATATACATGGGTGTGCATTATAAATGAGAAATTACAGTATATAGTGCTTATTCTGATTAAAATTGTTATTCTATTTTTGATACGGTTTGTAAAATATTTTTGGGCTATCCATTGCTTTTGCCCTCTCTCAATAAATTGTGTTTAAATGCGTTTGTGTTGTTTTAGGTGTGTTTATGGGCATTTCCAAAAATTTAATTGCCGTAAACGCAACAGAAACATACCTAGGGTGTCCTTAAATAGGGTTTCCATTTCACGAATTTCACCTATTGCGGAGGTGGACTGAAATTTAACCCCCATACAGATAATCAGTTTATGAATGAATAACCAATGTATTATGATCTACAGTATATACTATAAATACAATATAATAAATGAATAATAATTGAAATAAGAATTTTCAAAATGTACTTGGGATCATTTGCGCTGGAAAAAAAAAAAAAAAAAAAAAAAGGGAAATAATTGGAATAGTTGTTATTTACAGCTTATTAAACTGCAAATAACAAGCGGGGGGGTGTCAATCACATTTTTGCGCCGCAGCTTCGTCCCTAACCTCTGCGCCTATCGATGTTTCGCTTTAACAAGGAAATGCACGTTAGAAGCACGAGAGACCCACCTGTGTTCATTGGATTCCATCTCTAACTCGGCTGCTTTCGAGGCCATATTTCGCTGCTCCTGACGCATCCTCTGAAATGTTGCCACCACCTGGCAAACAGCACACTCAAGTGAATCCGTTGACCCTTTTCCATAACGTGGTCCCTCAGGATTGCAATTGACTAAAAACACGTTCGATCGGGCAACACGGTGGGACAAGGGGCCTCACGGTTCTGAGGTCGGTGGTTCGAATCTTGGCTCCCGACTTCCTAAGTCGGTTTGCAATGTTCTCCCTGTGCCTCTGTGAGATTCTCCAGGTACCTTTGCTTCCTAAATTATCAATAGGGTGAGTATGAAGAACGGTTTGTTGACGTGCCCAGGCGACCGGTTTGGGTGGATACCGCCTCTCACTTACAGTGGGTACGGAAAGTATTCGGACATTTTTCATTCTTTGTTATAATGCAGCCATTTGCTTCTCCTCACTAAGGTCGCGGGCGTGCAGGGGCCTATCCTAGCTAACTTCGGGCGATAGGCAGGGTACACCCTGAACTGATCGCCAACAATCGCAGGGCACATATAAACAAACAAACTTTGGCAATCACATTCACACCTTGGGGTAATTTAGAGTCTTCAATCAACCTCGCACGCACGTTTTTGGGATGTGGAAGGAAACCGGAGTAACTGGAGAAAACCCACGCAGGCACAAAAATAAAACAATTTGCAATTTACTGCACGGTGTTTTCTGAAGTTATAAGTGAGCTGAATTGTTAAGTCAGCTGGGACGGGCTCCAAAATATCCGCAACAATAATAAGGAGAAGCCCTATAAAATCCATTATGGATGGGTGTTTCCCAGTATGTAACCCGCCATTGACTGGCGACCAGTTCAGGGTGAATAGCGCCTCTCGCCCATAGACAGCTGGAATAGGCTCACCCACAACCTTAAAGAGAACAAGCGCTACAGACAACGAATGGAAATACATCATTTGACTGCAAAGACCCCAGTAGGCTCAGCTGGTACAGTGATTCTAAACAGAGGTGGGTAGGAACGTACTACATTTACTCAAGCAGCATTTTGGATCAATTGTACTTGTAGTTTTAATACACCATACTTTTTACTTTTACTCCATTACAATGATCTAAATGCAGCTCGCTACTTTTTTTTTTTTTTTTTTTTTAAATCAACTATTTTGTGCACGACCCGTTTATACTACGACTTCCGCAATGGGCGCTGCTTGGCCCCAATCCAATTTCAGCGCGAGTAACGTTTACGTCTAGTTCACCAATCAAACGACACAATTCACATGACCGCGCACGTCGTCTTCTATTGGGCTTCCCGGGCATCGCTATGAACACGAGATACACCAGCCCGGCTAAACGAAGCGGTCACGATGTTGGGAAGATCGTCGCGACCATTGAAGGTCACGGAATGCGAGTAGCGTTTCCATGTAGATGAAGAAACACATCAGCGTTCATGTATTAAAGTATTTGTCTGGCACTGTCTGACCAAATGTGGATATTTCAGCCCACTTCTAATTGGAGAAAACACCTTTCGGCAAATTGCAGATGCTTTGTTGTTGTTTTGGCTGTGCATATTAGCCCTATTTTATCACAAGTAACTGTAAAACATCTCTCGGGGTCCGAGCTAATCTCGCTCACACGCACGCACACACCAGAATTGGCGGGTTCACGTTTTATTTCGATATTTTTATTTTAGTGATGTTCATGCTCTGATTTAAATAAAACCATAAGTTACTCACCAATTACTCAGTACTTGAGTCGTTGTTTCACTGTGTTCTTTTAACTCTTATGCAATTTTTTTTTTTTTTTTGAACAACTCTTAACTTTTACTTGAGTAGAATATTTGGCAACTCTACCCACCTCAGTGTACAAATAGCGTCGATACCACGCTGACCGAACAGTAACGGCAAACATAAAAGATGGCTATATTTATTTAAAAAACATAACACGGCTAAGAAAACACTGGAAGCATCTACCATTTACATATATATATATATATATATATATATATATATATATATATAATAAATAAATAAAAAGCAACCTTCCATTAAGAAGATGCACTCATGGAGAACTTAAGACACTGACAAAGGCAAAGATGGTGATGGCAAGCTAGCGTCAGCCGAAGGGCTTCATGCGGCCTGTCGATCCAGGCGAAGAAGGCGTACCGGCGGTCAGACACAAACGCACGAAAAGCTGGCACGGGCCGGTACCTGTTCGGCGGAGGGGTTGGACTGTTTTCCTCCGCCACTGCTACCAGCTTTGGAAGCCATGTTGTTACCGTTCGATGCCATTATTGAAAGATGGTGGTGATGATGATGATGATGATGTTGATGGTTCTTCTTCTACGTCTTCTTCTTCTACTTCTTTTTCTTCTTCTTCTTCTACTTCTTTTCTTCTTCTTCTTCTTCTTCTTCTTGTGTAAACGCTACATGGCGAATTACTGCCCTCCTCAGCTATAATGTTTCTATAGCAATGGAAAAGAATATATCCCTCCATTTTCTGTACCGCTTTATCCTTACAAGGGTCGCGGGCGTGCTGGAGCCTCTCCCAGCTAATTGCGGGCGGGAGGCGAACCCCGAACTGGTCGCCAGCCAATCGCAGGGCACATAGAAACAAACAACCATTCGTCCGCACATTAACACCTACGGGCAATTTCGAGTCTCCAATGAATGCATGTTTTTGGGATGTGAGAGGAAACCGGAGAGCCCGGAGAAAAGACACGCAGGACACGGGGAGAACATGCAAACTCCACACAGGCGGGATTTGAACCCCGATCCTCAGTACTGTGAGGCAGATGTGCTCACCGATGCTTCTATATATATATATATATATATATTATTATTATTTTTTTTTAAATTATTATTATTATTTTTTTTTCATTATTTCTACAAAAACTGATAAGTAAGTAAATCACTAAATAAAATAAAATAAAATTAAAAAAAATGTGAACTCCTAATTTCACGGGTTTTATGAAGCTGGAAACCCAAATTATTGTACAGCCCCAATTCCAATGAAGTTGGGACATTGTGTTAAACATAAATAAAAACAGAATAGAATGATTTGCAAATCATGTCCAACCCGTATTTAATTGAATACACTACAAAGACAAGCTATTTTATGTTCAAACATTATTGTCGCCTGTTAGATATATTTGAGAAGTTATCATTTATTTGCTTAGCTTGCATGAGTATTATGGACAATTTTTAGAAAGGAAGATGTCTCGCCTTCAAGAAGGTGACTCAGCATCATCCGATGGAAGGACGCCTTGACCAAGGACGTGATCGGGGACGTGGCAGGTGTTGGTCTGGTCCCATGTTTTGTGTTGTGTCCGTGCGAAAGGCACAAGATGAGAAATCCCAACGATACTGTTGCGAAAGGGGCTAACAAAACAACGTGATAATCGGCGAACCGATAACGAGTGTCCCATTTGGACCCTCGACCGGAAGTTTCCCATGATTTATGTTGTGTCTTAGTGCTTCGAACATGATGTCTTGTAAAACCCTCCTATTTTCAAATCAATGCAGGAGCGACGGGGGAGATTGTTTGGAGCGTGTTGAGAGGCTTTAACCTGAACAATCTCCCATGCGCCCTCCTCATGAGAAACAGAAACCAGCGTCTTCATTCCTTTTGTGTCTATTCATTATAATGTTGGGTGAGATAAATCCAACAGGTTGCCAACATCATAGTTTCTTTTGGCAGGGGACAGACGACGGGAAAAAATGCACACGGATGACATTTCTGGCACGTGGGGTCCCACTGTGAGAGCACGGCCCACGCCCCAGTGTCTGAGGTGTCAACTTCCACCACAAACTGGAGGAAGGGGTCAGGGTGGCGTAGGATGGGAGCACTGGTGAACGGGGTCTTTAGCTGGTCGAAAACTCGGGATGCGGCCGGGGACCACTGGAAAGGGGGGCTGGCGGAGGTGAGAGTCGTCGCCACTTGACTGTCATTGCGGATGAAGCGGCGATAGAAGTTGGTGAATCCCAGGAAGTGTTGTAGTTCTTTGCGGGTGGTGGGAGTGGGCCAGTTGACGACTGCTTGCATCTTGGCTGGGTCTTGTCGTAATTGACCTTTGGCAATGAAATAGCCCAGGAAGTGTACGGAGGAGAGGTGGAACTCACACTTTTCCAGGTTGACATACAGGCGGTTATCAAGGAGGCGCTGGAGGACTTGGCGGACATGACTGCGGTGTTTTTCGGGGGAGCGGGAGAAAATGAGCCTGTCGTCGAAGTAGACGAAAACAAACCGGTTCAGCGTGTCGCGGAGGACGTCATTAATGAAAGTTTGGAAGACTGCGGGAGCGTTGGTTAGAGAAATGGCAAGATCCTTACTGAAAACTGGGGAAAGATCATGGTATTCTTCCGGCACCAGGGAGAGGTCGACTGGTGTTGTAGGTGGTTGAGGTTTGCTGGAGGGTAGCGTGGCAGAAAGGCAGACAGTGCGAGTGGCAGTGAGGACTACACCCGGTGATAGCAAGGTGGGTCCAGTCTATGGCAGGGTTGTGGTTTTTGAGCCAGGGAACTCCGAGGACTAACGGGGTCTCAGGGGAAGATATAATGAATAATGAAATGTCCTCACGGTGGTTTCCTGAGATGAGTAATGCAAATGGAGCTGTTTGGTGGGTGACAGGGGAGATGGGTCGCCTATCCAGGTCAGTGACTTTTTAGGGTGACTGGAGTGGTTCGAGAGGGAGTTGGAGCTGATGTGCCAATCCCTCGTGAATGAAATGATCAGAATCAGAATCAGAATCAGAATCATCTTTATTTGCCAAGTATGTCCAAAACACACAAGGAATTTGTCTCCGGTAGTTGGAGCCGCTCTAGTACGACAGACAGTCAATTTACAGAACACTTTGGGGACATAAAGACATTGACAAAAAACAATTGTGCAAAAAGATGCAGAGTCCTCTAGCACTTAGAACAGTTCGAACGGCTAATATTGCAATAGTCCGGCGCAATGACCGTTGTGCAAAGGGCGCCGAGACTTCAAGGAGTGTATGCGGTTTAAAGTGACGAGTCGTGCGATCATCTGGGACAATGTCAGTTGTGCAAATGTTGCAGCTACTCCTCAATCAGTGTGCAAATGGAGCAGATGCTACTCTGGCATGAGTGGCCAGTATATGCAAATAGTGCAGCATGGCGAGACAACTACAGTGAGTGCACGAGTAATACATCATTGGCCCCACAGAAATGTGACAACGAACTCAAGTCAAAAAATTGCCAGCTTGTTGTAATGGAATTGTAGGTTAGGTGTTTAAGAAGTTGATCGCAAGAGGGAAGAAGCTGTCGGAATGTCTACTAGTTCTAGTTTGCGTTGATCGGTAGCGCCTACCTGAGGGAAGGAGCCGGAAGAGCCGGTGACCGGGGTGCGGACGGTCCGATAGGATTTTGCACGCCCTTGTCTTAGTTCTGGCAGCGTGCAAGTCCTCAATGGTGGGTACGGGGGTACCGACAATCCTTTCAGCAGTTTTGATTGTCCGTTGCAGTCGGAGTTTGTCCTTTTTTGTAGCAGCACCAAACCGGACTGTGATGGAAGAACACAGGACCGATTCGACGACCGCTGTGTAGAACTGTCTCAGCGGCTCCGGTGGCAGGCCGTGCTTTCTCAGAAGCCGCAGGAAGTACATCCTCTGCTGGGCCTTTTTGAGGACGGAGTTGATGTTGTTCGCCCACTTCAGGTCCTGAGAGATTGTAATTCCCAAGAACTAGAAGGTCTCGACGGTTGACACAAGGCAGCCGGACAACGTGAGGGGCAGCTGTGGCGAAGGATGCCTCCTGAAGTCCACGATCATCTCTACCGTCTTGAGCGTGTTCAGCTCCAGGTTGCGTCGGCCGCACCGCAGCTCCGGCCGCTCCGCTTCCTGTCGATATGCAGACTCGTCACCGTCCTCGATGAGGCCGATGACAGTGGTGTCATCTGCAAACTTCAGGAGCTTGACAGTCGGGCTCGCTGAGGTGCAGTCGTTCGTGTAGAGAGAGAAGAGCAGCGGAGAGAGGACGCAACCTTGGGGCGCCCCAGTGCTGATGCTGCGTGCGGATGAGGTGGCCTCCCCCAGCCTGACCTGCTGTGTCCTGTCCGTCAGAAAGCTGTAGATCCACTGGCAGATGGCAGGTGAGACGCTGAGCTGGAGAAGCTTGGTTGAAAGGAGTTCAGGGATGATGGTGTTGAACGCTGAGCTGAAGTCCACAAACAGGATCCTCGCGTAGGTCCCTGCACTGTCGAGGTGTTCTAGGATGAAGTGCAGTCCCATGTCGACTGCATCATCCGCAGACCTGTTCGCTTGGTAGGCAAACTGCAGGGGGTCCAGCAGGGGACCTGTGACACTCTTGAGGTGGTCCAGCACGAGACGTTCAAAGGACTTCATGACCACAGATGTCAAAGCGACAGGCCTGTAGTCATTCAGACCAGAGATTGCAGGTTTCTTGGGGACTGGAATGATGGTGGAGCGTTTGAAACAGGATGGAACTTCGCACATTTCCAAAGATCTGTTAAAGATCTGAGTGAGTGAGTATTTCAATGAGTGAAATAACAGGTGTGTTGTGAACGGAACCAAGAATACATGCGGGAACGGTCATACGGGAGGGAGAGCTCGGGGAAATGGATGTCTGGCTCGCCACGGCGCTCTCGGGTCGTGGTGTGCCCGGTCTTCTGGTCTCCAGGGGCATGTGGAGATGAAATGGCCTGATTTACCGCAATAAATGCACAGTTGCTGGGTGACACGGCGCTGACGTTCCAGGGGGTCTAACCTGGTGTTGTCGAGCTGCGTGGGTTCATCTGGTGCAACAGGGGGGTGCCGAGAAGGCGGTCGGAAGTTCCAGAAGGCGGCACCATGCTCACGGAGGATGTCATTTTACGTGCTCTTTGCCCCTTGTCTCGTGCTCTTTCCCGTAGCCGGTTGTCCAAACGCACTGGATAAAGAGATAAGCTCTTTGAGGGACGAGGGTTCTTCCCGGGCGCCAAGCTCATCTTTGAGCGCCTCTGAAAGCGCCTCCGAAATACCCCTTTAACGCCGGATCATTTCCGCAGTCACCCGCAAGTATTCCAACTTCTACGGAACTAGACCCCTGAGTAAGCGTGAGGAGGCACCGGGTGGCTTCCCTGCTCTGAACGGGATGATCAAAATCTCTTCTTAGTTCCGCAGAAAAGGATGTGAATGACGGGAGTAGCGGGTAAGAGTTGTGCCATGACGCGGCAGGCGATTTTGCTGCTTTTCCCCGTAGGAGGTTAGTTCCGTATACTACTTTGGATTGTTCGGTGGGGTATCTTAACGGTTGTAGATTGAATACCAGATAGCAATTGAGGAGGAATTGACTGCATGCACCTAGGTCCCCGGAGCAGGGCTCAGGCGGAGGAACATGAGGCTCTTTGTACGGGAGGCGGGATCCATCGGAGGCCGCGGGCTCGGAAGGAGTACTTGTGGGAGGGTGGTCGGACTGCAATTTGGCAGAAAGGAGGGAAACGTGTTGCGTGAGCGTGGTTAAACATTCCATGATTTCCTGGAGAGCTTTGTCCTGTCTTCCTATATGGGCGCCTTGGAGGGTGAGTACTTGTCTGAGTGCCTCCGGGGCTGCTGGGTCCATGGAGTATTCTGTCACAAAACCAAGGTATCCATTTTAACTGGAGCCAGTATCAAGCGGAGGCTGAGAAGTTTGTGGTGAGTAGTTGATTGAAAAGGAAGTGGGAGTTGGACCTCTGAGGCGTAATGGCGGTTCATCGAGACGGGGAACGCGCGGCAGGCGGGTGGCGTGAGCAGGTAGATGGCTCGGCGGCGTGGTGGAAGAGGTCAGCAAGGCGGGGAATCCTGAAGGAGCACTGAGGACAAGGAAGAACACGGAAGTCAGAATAACGCAAATCAGGCGTAGTTTACGTGAATGTACTAGGTCGGTGTACCACGGTTCAACGTTAAAACGTTGTGGGTCGTGACCTAAAGAACAAGATCCCGGTTACGAGCGGCCGAAATGAGTTTCCTCCGCAGGGTGTCCGGGCTCTCCCTTAGAGAGAGGGTGAGAAGCTCGGTCATCTGGGAAGGGCTCAGAGTAGAGCCGCTGCTCCTCCACATTGAGAGGAGCCAGATGAGGTGGTCGGACATCTGATTAGTGTTCCAAAGTAACAGCACTCTTAACTTTACAATACAATATTTGGCTCCTCTAGCCACCTCTGATCCTCACCAGAACCGCCTTAAGTCCTAAGCCTTGCGCTAAACCGAACCATTAAAACGTCTTTGTTTTTATTTCGCACAAATGTAATCCATGTTTGGGATGGTCAACTCGTTCCATCTGCGTCGCCTTGTCCTTTCGGCGACGCAGGAGCCAATCATGTCGCAGCGCAGCGAGTCTTGCCTGGCAACGGGAATCCCGCAACGCGGCCCGAGCACATCTGGCATAGATATGACAACTAGATAACTAGCGCTTAACCAACGTGCCTACGTGGGGGCCATGTTTGAAAGATCGTCGTTCCCACAGCAATGAAGTCGCAATTGTACGGCGTTTTACGTACGCAGCACATCCATCCATCCATCCATCCATCCATCCATTTTGTGTACCGCTTCTCCTCACTTGGGTCGCGGGTGTGCTGGAGCCTATGCCAGCTATCTTCGGGCGACACCCTGAAGTGGTCGCCAGCCAATCGCAGGGCACATATAAACAAACAACCATTCGCACTCACATTCACACCAACGGGGAGAACATGCAAAGAACATTTGAACCTCAGAACTGCGAGGCAGATGTGCTAACCAGTCGTCCGCCGTTCCGCCGTCTGCAACACAATGTACCGGCATCTTTGCCCTCCCTAGCCTAGAGTCGCCGTCGGCACGGAGCTCAAAATTGCCGTGGCTGCTATACCTATACATATCTGTGACATCTTGGGGTTGAAGTGGTGCCCGCGAGATTGCCTGCGTGCAAATCAAGTGGTAGGCTGAAAACACTCACTTTTCGCATACTCGGTTAGCCAACAATATAAACGTACGCGTTAATGTGTCTGTGTCTCTTTTATATTCAAAATATTTCTTCTTCTTCCTGCTGGCAGTTAAAGTTTAACATGGTGCGGAGCGAATGGGTGAATCTTTGAGCCAATGTTGTTCTTCGTGTTTCGGCTGTTGCGACCATCTGTTGAGAAAAGTGTCCCGCTTTCCGTTTGGACTATCAAACTACAGAACAGGTATTTTGTTTCCCCCTCTACATGTAATCGGCAAAATGTTCACTCTAATTTGATTTCTGGAGCTCTTTAAATAAAAACACCCGCAACCGAAACAAAGTGCTCTATGTGTTTAATAAATCAATTTCAAACCACCTGTATATCAAAATGGACGATATCAATGGATAGAAACGAATAAAATGAGGCCTAGTTTGTCAGAATCGTATTAGGATGAAGGATTTGATGCCACAAATCGCCCCAAATTTACTATTCCAGAAATGACTTGTAAATCACTAGGAAATGTGTGACCCAAACGTTGACTCTTCTGTAGAAAAACGCCAGCATGTTTGTTTTGAGTTGAGATGATAGTTGGGATGTTTAGACTGGCCCTTTTCAGATCTGGCAATGGCGGCCGGCGCTCGAGCCGTCTCCTTTTCCAGGCCAAATCCAGAGCAAGTGCATCGTCGGAATGACTTCAAACTTCACAGGAGACAAGAATAATAGGACTTTCATGGCGCTGTAGTCGTTCGTCAGTATGAGTTGTATTATTTCTTTGACGGGATATTTTGGGGACAGGGAAAAGGGGAGTACTGAAAGCTATGTACTCTTAAGACACTCGTGCGGGATACTTCGGTCACTTCCGCACACAAAAGTTAGACCAGACTAATTTAGCTCGCTGAAATATACAGTGGGTACGGAAAGTATTCAGACCCCCTTCAATTTTATATGACACAGCCATAAGTATTCCGAACCTTTGCTGTGACACTCCTATATTTAATTGGGGTGCCGCCCGTTTCTTCCGATCATCCTTGAGATGGTTCTACACCTTCTTTGGAGTCCAGCTGTGTTTGATGATACTGATTGGACTTGATGAGGAAAGCCACACACCGGTCTATATAAGACCGTCCATGTAAGAGCAAATGGGAATCATGAGGTCAATGGAACGAGGTAACTAGGTTCACCTTCCGACAAGACAATGACCCTAAGCGCACAGCTAAAATAACGGAGTGGCTTCAAAACAACTCAGGTGACTGCTCTTGAATGGCCCAGCCAGAACCCCGACTTAAAGCCAATTGAGCATCTCTGGAGAGACCCGAAAAGAGGAGGATCCTCTGTGACATGTGTGCCAGCTCTTTTGCTCTTGCATGTGTTATGAAAACAAGGTTTTAACGAAGAAAAAAGGTGCACTTTTTTCACTCATTAATACGGGCATCAAAATCCCCGGCCCCAGAACTGAGAGGCAGATGTGCGAACATGTCGCCCAGCGTGCCCATGCGCAACTCAATACTTGTAATTGTAGCAATCGCTAAAAAAACTATTTTATGACACTGGAAAGATAAACAAGTTAACAACATTAACCAATCGCAAAATCTTATCATAGAGTATGGAACACGAGAAAATATCTCTGCTAAACCTACTAACCAAATAACTTCAAGAAAAGCTGGTCACCGTTCATTAAAATGGTGAACCTTGAACCTTGATTCTTTTCTGCCTGGGAAAGAATATCATACAGAGATGTAATGTTGTGTGACCAAATCATATCTTGTCATTTTAGACTAATCGTGTCACTTGCATGTACAACGCCAATTCCAATGAAGTTGGGACGTTGTGTTAAACATAAATAAAAACACAATACAATAATTTGCAAATCATGTTCAACCTGTATTGAATTGAATACACGACAGAGACAAGATATTTCATGTTCAAACTGATCAACTTGATTGTTTTGAGCAGATAATCATGAACTTCGAATTTGACGGCTGCAACACGTTCCCAAAAAGCTGGGACAGCTGCGTGGCAAAAAAGACGGAGACAGTTGAGGAATGCTCATCAAACACCGGTTTGGAACATCCCCGAGGTGAGCACGCTCATTGGGAACAGGCGGGTGCCATGATTGGCTAGAAAAGGAGCTTCCCTCAATTGCTGCTCAGTCATTCACAAGCAAAGATGGAGCGAGGTTCACCTCTTTGTGAACAAGTGCGTGAGAAAATAGTCCAACAGTTTAAGGACAACGTTCCTCAATGTACAATTGCAAGGAATTGAGGGATTTCATCATCTACGGTCCATAATATCACCCAAAGGTTCAGAGAATCTGGAGAAATCACTGCATGTCAGCGGCAAGACCGAAAACCGACATTGAATGCTCGTGACCTTCCATCCCTCAGGCGGAACTGCATCAAAAACCGACATCAATGTGTCAAGGATATCACCGCACGGGCTCAGGAATACTTCAGAAAACCAATGTCAGTCAATACAGTTCGGCGTTACATCCGTAAGTGCAACTTGAAACTCTACTATGCAAAGCAAAAGCCATTTATCAACAACACCCAGAAACGCCGCCGGCTTCTCTGGGCCCGAGCTCATCTAAGATGGACTGACGCAAAGTGGAAAAGTGTTCTGTGGTCCGACAAATCCGCATTTCAAATTGTTTTTAGAAATTGTGGACGTTGTGTCCTCCGGGCCAAAGAGGAAAAGAACCATCCGGACTGTTATGGACGCAAAGTTCAAAAGCCAGCATCTGTGATGGTATGGGGGCTGTGTTAGTGCCAATGGCATGAGTAACTTCTGTGAAGGCACCATTAATGCTGAAAGGTACATACAGGTTTTGGAGAAACATATGCTGCCATCCAAGCAACCTCTTTTTCATGGACGCCCCTGCTTATTTCAGCAAGACCATGCCAAACCACATTCTGCACGTGTTTGAACAGCGTGGCTTCGTCGTAAAAGAGTGCGGGTACTAGACTGGCCCGCCTGCGGTCCAGACCTGTCTCCCGTTGAAAATGTGTGGCGCATTATGAAGCGAAAAATACGACAAGGGAGACCCCGGACCGTTGAACGGCCGAAGCTGTACATCGAGCAAGAATGGGAAAGAATTCCACCTACAAAGCTTCAACCATTAGTGTCCTCAGTTCCCAAACGTTTATTGAATTTTGTTCAAAGAAAAGGTGAAGTTACACAGTGGTCAGCACGACCCTGTCCCAGCTTTTTTGGAACGTGTTGCAGCCATCAAATTCCAAGTTCATGATTATTTGCTCAAAACAATCAAGTTGATCCGTCTGAACATTAAATATCTTGTCTTTGTAGAGTAGTCAATTAAATATAGGTTGAACACGATTTGCAAATCATTGCATTCTGTTTTTATTTATGTTTAATACTACATCATTGGATTTGGGGTTGTACAAAAATGTTTAAAAAAAAAAATAAAAATGACGTAGGTAATTATGCTGTTAGGCTAACGATATATACAGTATCATCTATTTACTCAAATGTCACAAATCATGATATTTATTTACATTTCTAAAACCGAGAAGTCTGGAAAAGTATGGAATTTCGAAAAATCGCAATTGTATCGGAACCTTTGCCCTCATCTTTGCTGACGTCACAACCGCCAATCAACAGGCTCAGACACCACACTGTACATTATGGAGCACAATATTGTATACAACACGATCTATGAGGAGTGCCGTGATGCCGTCAACTTTTGCCGACGCTACAATATGTTCAATGTTACGCAGCACAAGAAGGCTCTCCGTTAACACCTGCCAGTGTTGTACATTTTATTCAGGCGTTTTTCACACCTGTTGTCTGTGCAGGATGTCCAGCTCACGCCATCCGCGGGCTGCCTTGTGTCAGCTTAGTGTCACGGCGGACAAGCGGGCCAACTTGTGCGCAGCCCAAGCGCTGCTGGAGGAGGCAAAGCGACGAGGCGCCAGCGTGGCCTTCCTGCCGGAGGCCTTCGACTACATCGGCTCCAGTAGGGAGGAGACCCTGGGGCTCTCGGAGACCCTTGCTGGAGAGACAATGACGCAATACACACAGATGGCCAGGTACCTTTGGCTTATTATTGGACGTTTGCATTGCAGTCGTGCATTAAAACAAAAAAACATTTTAACAATTCAAACAAATGTCTCCTAATGCATTTTTGTCACAAGTTTCCAGTTGTCAAAATACACCTAGGATCAAGAATTATTCAGTGAATCCCCGCTATATCACTGTTCACAGCCGCAACAAAGTTCTCTACATCAGTGGTGAGCGAATCGATTCAAACATCGACAGTATCGATACCACGTCACTATTGGTATCAGATCGATACTGGCGTGAAAATGTTGATGCAGTATTTTCAGTGGCGCTCTTATATGCGCCGCTTCAAACGGGCGACAGCCAGGTCGCCGGATTTGCAGTTTCTCTCTCAGCGCGGAGCAGGCACGCTTTGCTCTTTCGAAGTTGTGCCGTCATGTGACTTAGCAGCGAACACGCGAGCGAGCCGCCGCCTTGGGTTCGCCCGCCCACCGGCACACATCCAACGCATGCATCCAGCGATGCGGAGCAGAATAGTAGCAGAGAGGAAGAGGAGTGCTGTACGGCTATATTTTCAGACAGAAAATGACACAACAGCTAGACTTTACACCGATGTGATCGGCTTAATCGGTATCGGACGATAATGAGCATTTTATCTTGATCGGCTGATCAGCTTTAATGTCGTAATTTGCCGATCCGATCATTGTCGTCATGGATCGGCTCTGCACAAGACATTTACTCCGCGTCGCCGTCGTGTACACGATACAGTATTTGAATCCAAAAGCCAGTTTATTTCTAGCCTCGTCGCGCGTCTTTTGATGTGGTCCTGTAAGTATCAGACCACCAATAAAGTTATTTAAAATAAAGGGTGGGACAGACAACGCGTAATCGGACTACGAGACAAATTTGCTCCTTCACGATTGCGCTACTGTGAGACCACTGCAATAAAATCTTGTATTCCGATACCACCGCATCCCGTTTTTTACAATCGCTAGGCTGACACTCGTTACCACGGCGGCGGCGACAATAATGGATCGCGGCGTGTGTTTGTAAGAACAAAATGGGGAAAAACGTGTGTTGGTGGCCACCGGCGCTCAGGACAGGAGAGGACGTTCGTTTCAGGCTCGCTCGAGGTATTTTCCCGTACTTTGAATCCGATACGGCTCGCAAGCGGGCGACCAAACGTTATGTAGCCGAGCAAGCTAGCGGTAGCACGAACGGTTGTACGTAAACATGCCGCCGTTCTGTCGAATCATGCTCTAAAGTTTCGGTGTGGGTGAAGTCATTGAATTAAAAATAAAGTAATTGAATTTCAGTAAGTTAGCACCCGTTATTTCTGTCATGTTGCGATGTTGGTTTGACCGGACCAATTAGAATCCACGATCTGACGAGAGCGGTGATTTCCAACCTTGATGGAGCCAAGGAACCTATTTTACAATTGAAAAATCTCACGGCACGCCGACAAACAAAAATGTCACAAAAAGTGGATCCATGAATGACTGTATGTACGTCCTGCCATCTAATAGAAGACCATTCATTTGTTCTGTCCGTCACTATACCTCACTGGCATAAATAGAGGAACAAAGATACATGATTTATTGTAAATATAATTTTGGGGAGCAATTAAGTACACAAGTATATACAGCAAACGAACAGGTCATTTAAATACACGTTCCTCGATCATGTGAACGCATCGGTGATCGGTTATCGTTTTTTTTTTTTTAAACTCGCCGATCGGTGATCGTCCCCAAAAATCCTGATCGTGGAAAGCCTACTCTGTTTGTCGCTGCTCCATTTTTGTTCAAGTTGTTTGAAGGTTGACAATTACTGGAACAGACACGATATTGCCAAAAGTATTAGCTCACCTGCCTCGCCTCAGCTATGATTTTTAGTGACATACCCTTCTTAATCCATAGGATTTAATATGACATTGGTCCAAATTCTGCAATTATAACATTCAACTCTTCTGGAAAGGCTTTCCACAAGGTTTAGCAGTGTGTTTATGGGCGTTTAGGAACATTTTTCCAGAAGGGCATTTGTTAGGTTACACACTAATGTTGGATGAAAAAGCCTGGCTCTCAGTCTCCGCTCCAATTCATTCATCCAAACGTGCTCTATAGGGTTGAGGTCAGGATTCGGCAGGCCAGTCAAGTTCGTCCACATCAAACTCTCTCATCCATGTCTTTATGAACCTTGATTTGTGCACTGATGCCCAGTCATGTTGGAACAAGAAGGTGCCATCTCCAAACTGTTCCTACAAAGGTGGAAATGTCCAAAATATTAGCCCCTGAGATCCAGTGAAAGGAAGATTTTGGACAGTCAAACAGTTTGGGGATTAGCCCTTCCTGTTGTAACATGTCTGTGCACCAATGCTCAAAGCAAGGTCCATAAAGACATCCATCCATCCATTTTCCATACCCCTTATCCTCACTCGAGTCACGGGTGTGCTGGCGCCTGTCTCAGCTGACACCCTGAGATGTCATCAGCCAGTTGCAGGGCACATACAAACAAACAAACAACCATTCGCACTCACATTACACCTATGGGCAATTTAGGGCCTTCAGTCAACCGACCATGCATGTTTTTGGGATGTGGGAGGAAACCGGAGTACTTGGGGGGGAAAAAAAAACACATAGGCACGGGGAGAACATGGAAACTCTGGATTGAACACGGCTCCTCAAAACTGTGAGGCGTTTGTGCTAACCAGTCGCCCACCGTGCCGCCCCATGGAGACACGGATGATGGAATTTGGTACGGATGAACTAGGCTAGGAGTGTTGGGTTGATTCCAAGTGCACAGTGAGCCAGGCCTTCTCGTCCAACATCTGCGTGTGACCACACAGATATGCGCCTGGAAGAATGGTCAAAATTTTCCCATAAACTCACTCCTAAACCTTGTTGAAAGCCTTCCCAGAACAGTTGAAGCTGTTATAGCTGCAAAGGGTAGACAAACATCATATTAAAGCATGCACATTTCGAATGGGATCTCACTTCAAATGATGTGCGAGTCAAGGCAGGTGAGCGAATACCTTTCTTTGGCGGTACACTGGAAATGCTAAAAAACGTCCGCCGCTTCTGCTGTTAATCGGTATCGGTACTTTTACTCCCTTACAATCGTCTCAATGTCGCTCGCGACTTTTATTGATCAATTATTGCTTATTTATCAACTATTTTGTGCGCGAGACTACGACTTTGGCTTCCGCATCGGGCGCTGTTTGCGTCATCCAATTTAAGCGCCAGTGACGTTTAAGTGCAGTTCGCCAATCAAACGCCACGAGAACGTCACGTGACCTCACACGACGTCTTCCATCGGGCTTCCCGGACATAGTCTTTCACATTAGATAAGCCTGCCCCGCTTATCGTCGTGCGTACGTGGTGGCCATATTGGGAATTTCGTCGTTACCATGAAGGCTGAATTTCACTGCGTACTTTTTACTCTTGCTCAAGTCATTTTTTGGAGGACTATGATTTACTTTTATTTGAGTCGCATTATTGTCAAGTAACAGTACTCCTACTCGAGGACAATGTTTGGCTCCTCTACCCGCCTCTGGAGCGGACTTCCTCTCTTGCTACTCTTACGTTTAAGCAACATTTTTGCTCATCAGATCAGCCAGCGTGGTATTAGTTGCACTGGTCTTTCGTATTTTCACATCGAGGTGCTGCGAGTTGGGGCCTCGGTTGTGGTCCCAAGTGGAACCGCGAAGCACAAGACTTGATCCACTAGTACATTTTGTAGGAATTAGGGAATGCGGCTTCAATTGCCTAATTAGTTGACTGAGGTTAATGTTAAATGTATGAAGCGACGCAGCGCTGTTCAGGATTATGTCACCAATTTCAAGTTTAGAAATGGCCAATAAAAGCAGAAAAATATTGCACTTCATATTTTCCCGGAGGATGCATTTGGGATGAGCCTTTGAATTTGGTAATAGTAAAAAATGAAGTGAAATAGACAATGATTTGAGTCAATTCTTTTCCAGAATGAGAGTGCTTAAAGGTTGGGGAGGATGCTATTGATGTGGCACAGCTTGAAGCTGGCATCGGGCGCGGGTGGAGATGGGCATGGCTCAAGTTGGAGGCCAGAACCAAAAAAGCAAAGAAATTCGACAAATGTAATTTTAATTTTAAATTTCGACCTCAACATGTACTTGAGCAGTGTAAATATATTTTTATCAATGAAGAATTTTATTGTATTTGTTGTCTTTATAGTCTTCCAGATGGCTTAATTTATGTTGAAATCCCAAAAATTCTGTGCCGGGCCCCCCCAGAACCCCCCCTCAAATGTTTTTTTCTCAGGTTTTTGCTCGCAAGTCAAAGCCTCAAGTCTCAGGGCACCGCCGTATGTCCCAAACCTTCTCACATTCCTCTCACCGCTTTCCCTACGTCACAGGAAGTTGGACATCTGGCTGTCTTTGGGGGGCTTCCATGAACGAGGATGTGACTGGGAGTCCGAGCAGCGAATTTACAACAGCCACATCGTCATTAACAATCAAGGTCGTATTCTCCTAAAATGCGCGCGGGCTCCTTCGCACTTCCTGAGCTCTCGCTGCCACATTTTCATATACATGCAGGTGAGATTGTGTCCACCTACAGGAAGTGCCACCTGTTTGACGTGGAGCTTCCTGAAAAGGGCGTCTTGCTCAACGAGAGTGCCTTCACAATCCCGGGACCCTCGCTGGTAGCACCGGTCCAAACCCCCGTCGGCCAGGTGTCTTCTCTGCACTGAAAGTCGAGCCTTTTCGACTTCCCCTTCTCACGGATGTGGCCTTTTCCCGTCAGCTCGGATTGGGAGTCTGCTACGACTTGAGATTCCCAGAGTTTTCGCTGGCGTTGCAGAAGAGCGGCGCCGACATCCTGACGTTCCCGTCGGCCTTCACTGAGGCGACTGGAGCTGCTCACTGGGAGGTAGGACGCGTCCCCATCCGTGTGATATCTGCGGCTCCGATTGGACCCGTTTAGTTCTGAAAGGTGGGCCGGCGCCATTTGCGACGGGGTTTCACTTACTTGCGACGGGGTTTCACTACACGCGATTACGGCTGAGCTCAACTGAACTGAGGAAGCAACAAATGTTCATGAAGTGATTCTACGTTCACGCGAGAGATTTGTACGTTTGAACGAGTGGTTCTCGAACACTATCATCCTCGGAGAGTGGAAGGCGAATTCAAATGTGCAGTTAGCTGAACACGAACGAATGACTGATGTTTTAGCTTAGCTGCTAGTTTGACCCATTATATTTGAGTCCATAATTGAGCATTTTGTTAACAAAATGTTGATGTTATAACAAATATTAGGTAGCAAAGCCAATGAATAATAATAACAGTGCTTTGGACTTATAGGCGGCACGGTGGGCGACTGGTTACCACATCTGCCTCACAGTTCTGAAGACCTGGGTTCAAATCCGGCCTCGCCGGTCTGGAGTTTGCAGGTTTCCCCATCGGCGCTATGCAGGAAAAGGCTTAATTATCAATCGGTCAAAATCAATAATACTCCCTATAACGACTAACTCATGGAATCCTACGGACCAAAATCAAAAATTCTAAGCATTAATATCTCAGCAAAACTTACAGAGTTAAATAATTTAAATTACGTACCTCTCCTTGAGGCGTCACCTTATCGTGGTGGAGGGGTTTGTGTGTCCCAACGATCCTAGGAGCTAAGTTGTCTGGGGCTTCATGCCCCTGGTAGGGTCACCGAGGTGAGGGACCAGACAAAATACGGCTCCAAAAACCCCCATGAAGAAAGAATCAAATGGATCTAGGTTTCCCTTGCCCGGACACGGGGCACGAATGCGAGCGCCTGGTGGCCGGGCCTGCACCCATGGAGCCCGGCTGGGCACAGTCCTAAGGATAAGGGGGGTCCCCCTTCCCATGGGCTCACCAACTGTGGGAGGGGCTATAGGGGTCGGGTGCAGTGTGAGCCGGGCGGTGGCCGAAGGCGGGGACCTTGGCGATCCGATCCCCGGCTACAGAAGCTGGCTCTAGGGACGTGGAATGTCACCTCTCTGTCAGAAGGAGCCCGAGCTGGTGTGTGAGGTTGAGAAATTCCGACTAGATATAGTCGGGCTCGCCTCCACACACTGCTTGGGCTCTGGTACCAGTCCTCTTGAGAGGGGTTGGACTCTCTTCCACTCTGGAGTTGCCCACGGTGAGAGGCGCCGAGCAGGTGTGGGTATACTTATTGTCCCCCGGCTCGGCGCCTGTACGTTGGGGTTCACCCCGGTGGAAGAGAGGGTAGCCTCCCTCTGCCTTCGGGTGGGGGGACGGGTCCTGACTGTTGTTTGTGCCTATGCACCAAACAGCAGTTCAGAGTACCCACCCCTTTTGCAGTCCTTGGAAGGGGTGCTGGAGAGTGCTCCCGGTGGGGACTCCATCATTCTGATGGAGGACTTAAATCCTCACGTGGGCAATGACAGTGAGACCTGGAAGGGCGTGATTGGGAGGAACCCCCCCAGATGAGAACCCCAGTGGTGTTCTGTTAATGGACTTCTGTGCTCACCATGGATTGTCCATAACGAACACCATGTTCAAGCATAAAGGTGTCCACACGTGCACTTGGCACCAGGACACCCTAGGTCGCCATTCAGTGATCGAGTTTGTGGTCATGGCATCTGACTTGCGGCCGCATGTCAACTTCCACCTCCGGCAGAACTTCACCCACGTCTCGGGGGAGGCGGGAGACATTGAGTCCGAGTGGACCATGTTTCTCTATTGCCGATCGGATCTGTGGCCGTAAGGTAGTCGGTGCCTGTCGTGGTGGCAATCCCAGAACCCGTTGGTGGACACCAGCGGTGAGGGATGCCGTCAAGCTGAAGGAGTCCTAATGGGGCTTTTTGGCCTGTGGGACTCCGGAGGAAGCTGATGGGTACTGGCTGGCCAAGCGAATGCAGCTTTGGTGGTCTCTGAGGCAAAACTCGGGCGTGAGAGGTGTTTGGTGAGGCCATGGAGAACGACTTCCGGACTGCTTCGATGAAATTCTGGTCCACCATCCGACGTCTCAGGAGGGGAAAGCAGTGCACCATCAACACTGTGTATAGTGGGGATGGGGCGCTGCTGACCTCGACTCGGGACGTTGTGAGCCGGTGGGGAGAATACTTCGAAGACCTCCTCAATTCCACCGACACGCCTTCCCATGAGGGAGCAGAGTCTGGGTTCTCTGAGGCAGGCTCTCCTATCTCTGGGGTTGAGGTCACCGAGGTGGTTAAAAAGCTCATTGGTGGCAAGGCCCCAGGGGTGGATGAGATTCGCCCGGAGTTCCTAAAGGCTTTGGATGTTGTGGGGCTGTCCTGGTTGACACGCCTCTGCAACATTGCATGGACATCGGGGACAGTGCCTCTGGATTGGCAGACTGGGGTGGTGGTCCCCCTTTTTAAGAAGACCCGAGGGTGTGTTCCAACTAATTTGTGATCTATACATATATTTGATCGATACATACATACATACAGTGGGTACGCAAAGTATTCGGACCCCCTTAAATTTTTCACTCTGTGTTATATTGCAGCCATTTGCAAAAATCACTTAATTTTTCTCCTCATTAATGTACACACAGCACCCCACAGTGACAGAAAAACACAGAATTGTTGACATTTTTGCAGATTTATTTCAAAAGAAGAACTGAAATATCACACAGCCATAAGTATTCCGACCCTTTGCTGTGACACTCCTATATTTAACTCGGGTGGTGTCCATTTCTTCTGATCATCTTTCAAATGGTTCTTCACCTTCATCGGAGTCCAGCTGTGTTTGATTCGGACTCGATGAGGAAATCCAGGTGTGACAAACTTGTCGCATCCCTCATGGCTGTATTAGCTCAAAAGGGCGCTTCGACTAAAAACTGAGCAAAGGGTCGGAATACTTGTGGCTGTGTGATATTTCAGTTCTTCTTTTGAAATAAATCTGCAAACATTTCAACAGTTCCGCTTTTTTCTGCCAATATGGGGTGCTGTGTGTCCATTAAGGAGGAGGGAAAAAAATGAACCTCAATGATTTTAGCAAATTACGACCGAGTTTATTTTGGAGGGCTTTCCCCTCCTTGAGCCGTCACCTTATCGTGGTGGAGGGGTTTGTGTGTCCCAATGATCCTAGGAGCTAAGTTGTTTGGGGCTTCACGCCCCTGGCAGGGTCACCAATGGCAAACAGGTCCTCGGTGAGGGACCAGACAAAGCACGACTCAAAGACCCCTTATGAAGAAGACAAATTATGGAAACAGGTTCTGCATATCTTGGACACTCGGGTAAAGAGAGGGGCGGAGCTGTCAACTGATCACAACCTGGTGGTGAGTCGGCTACGATGGTGGGGGAAGATGCCGGTCCGACGTGGCAGGCCCAAACATATTGTGAGGGTCTGCTGGGAACGTCAAGCGGAATCCCCTGTCAGAAGGAGTTTCAACTCCCACCTCAGACAGAACTTTGCTCATGTTCCGGGGGAGGCGGGGGACATCGAGTCCGAGTGGACCATGTTCCGCGCCTCCATTGCTGAGGCGGCCGACCGGAGCTGTGGCCGTAAGGTGGTCGGTGCCTTGTCGTGGCGGCAATCCCCGAACCCGTTGGTGGACACCAATGGTGAGGGATGCCGTCAAGCTGAAGAAGGAGTCCTATCGGGCCTTTTTGGCCTGTGGAGACCTCCTCAATTCCACCGACACGCATTCCCATGAGGGAGCACGGTCTGGGTTCTCTGAGGTGGGCTCTCCTATCTCTGGGGTTGAGGTCGAGGTGGTTAAAAAGCTCCTCGGTGGCAAGGGCCCAGGGGTGGATGAGATTCGCCCGGAGTTCCTCAAGGCTCTGGATGTTGTAGGGCTGTCTTGGTTGACAAGCATCTGCAACATCGCGTGGACATCGGGGACAGTGCCTCTGGATTGGCAGACTGGGGTGGTGGTCCCCCTTTTTAAGAAGACCCGAGGGTGTGTTCCAACTGCAGGGGGGTCACACGCCTCAGCTTGCCTGGTAAGGTCTATTCAGGGGTGCTGGAGAGGAGGGAAGGTGCTTTTCGTCCTGGCCGTAGAACAGTGGACCAGCCCTCGACAGGGTCCTTGAGCGTGCATGGCAGTTCGCCCAACCAGTCTACATGTGTTTTGTGGACTTGGAGAAGGTGGAGTCCTGTGGGGGGTGCTTAGGGAGTATTGGGTACCGAACCCCCTGATACGGGCTGTTCGGTCCCTGTACGACTCAGTTTTGCATCTTTGCTTTTTGCAGATGACGTGGCTCTCTTGGCTTCGTCGAGTCGTGATCTCCAACTCTCACTGGAGCGGTTTGTGAAGCGGCTGGGATGAGAATCAGCACTTCTAAATCTGAGACGATGGTCCTCAGTTGGATAAAGGTGGAGTGCCCTCTCCAGGTCAGGGTTGAGATCCTTTCCCAAATGGAGGAGTTCAAATATATTGGGGTCTTGTTCACAAGTGAGGGAAGAATGTAACGAGAGATCGGTGCAGCGTCTGCAGTGATGCGGACTTTGTATCGGTCCGTTGTGGTAAAGAAGGAGCTCGGCTGAACGGCGAAGCTCTCGATTTACCGGTGGATCTACGTTCCTACCCTCTCCTATGGTCACGAGCTGTGGGTCGTGACCGAAAGAACAAGATCTCGGATACAAGCGGCCGAAATGGGTTTCCTCCGCAGGGTGTCCGGGATCTCCCTTAGAGAGACGGTGAGCAGCACGGTCATCCGGGAGGGGCTCAGAGTAGAGCCGCTGCTCCTCCGCATTGAGAGGAGCCAGATGAGGTGTCTCGGGCATCTGTTTAGGATGCCTCCAGGACGCCTCCCTGGTGAGGTGTTCCGGGCACGTCCCACCAGGAGGAGACCCCGGGGACGACCCAGGACACGCTGTCGGGACGATGTCTCTCGGCTTGCCCGGGAACGCCTCGGGATCCCCCCGGAAGAGCTGGAGGAAGTGGCTGGGGAAGTCTGGGCGTCCCTGCTAATGCTATACCCCCGCGACCTGATAATCGGAAGAAGATGGATGGATGGATGAACCTTTACTGGAAAAAAATGGTGATGATTTAAAACGTTGGAACAGCCTCCCTTTCTCACTTTTAGGGGCTATAGTAGGTGGGCAGGAGGAGCTTCCAGAAGACTGGACCACTACAGCAATGGTGATCAGAGAGACAGGCAGGAGAGTACTTGGTGTCAGGTCTGTTATGTGACAGAAGAATCTCTGCTCGGATGAAGGGCAAAGTTTAGAAGACCGTGGTGAGGCCGGCCACGATGGACGGATTAGAGACGGTGGCACTGAAGAGACAACGGGAAGCAGAGCAAATGAAGATGTTGAGGTCCGCTCTCGGAGGGACCAGGTTGGATGAAATTAGAAATGAGCTCATCAGAGGGACGGCCGAGGTTCGATGTTTTGGAGACAAAAGTTAGAGAGAGCAGACTTCGACGGTTTGGACACGTCCAGTGGAGAAATGGTGAGTATATTGGTAGGAGGAGGATGAGGATGGAGCTGCCAGGCAAGAGAATGCCTTCCCAATTTGGCACAATCCCGGTTTTGAGATGAACAGAATACCACTTTGCTGCAGCACATGGAATTGACCGCCTCCATCGCTTATTCAAAAATAATGTATTCGTGTCACGGGAAAGCTTATTCCAAGAATTTCAATTTAGAGGCGGTAACTTCCTTCAATACTATAAAGCGAGAACAACAATCCTAAAAAGATTCTCAACACAGGCGAATACTTTCGAACTACCCGTTTTTGTTCGGAAAATAGTCGACCTACTTCCACAAAACAATAAACTCAAAAGTACACAAAATAATCTCAAGTACTAATTTAATATACTTACCAGTCGCAAAATGGGGAAAAAGACCTCTCAGTGTCTACTGACTGATTACTGCGCACAAATCTGAAGACACACATTTTCAATGACAAAAAAAACCCCAGTAATTTACAGCTCATCCAGTTCCAAGTGCTCCATAGCACTTTGAACTGGATGACACATTACGCAATATAGTATGCATAAAATGGGCTCTTCAAAATCAAACATATGCACTCATTGTCCTGAAAACGCTCCACACACTTGTTTGCATGCTCTTTGCCATTGTACACTTGCACACACAGCACTTCTGGTCACTAGTTCCGCAGAAACGTTCCTCAGTGGGAAAATAAACAAGCTAACTTCAAGAAAACTTGGCCACCTTTCATTAAAATGGTGAACCTTGGCTTGAGTCTGTTTGACTATCATACAGAAATGTAATAATGTAATGTTGGCGATCGCGAGCCGAAATGATATTGAATCGCTTTTTGAGGTGTCTTTGCTCCAAGGCCATTTCTCCTCTTCGACATCAGTTCCCCTGCCTCAGAAAAAAACTCTTTGACAGGGTACAGATGAATACGTGCCACTTAAAATGTAGTGTTGCTCCCCCCTAAAACTAAATCCTAGACTCTCCATTGCCAGTGAGGTCATTGGGTCAGGAAAAAAGTGGGCACCAAGCAACAGCCAATGGTGCTCCGTTGAGAACCAGTCCAAATTTTGCGCACCCCTGTCTAGAGTTCATAATTTCAGACTGAAAAGTGATTATGAGCATATTCTTGGTCTGCGGGAAATTGAGCTGGAACATATTATGGAGGTGCGAATGGCAAATGAAGCGTTTGTAAGAGCTAAGCTCCTTCGACAGGTGCTGCTCCGGGCGCGAGCCATTGACAACCAGTGCTACGTTCTGGCTGCGGCGCAGGTCGGCCGACATCACGACAGGCGCTCCTCTTATGGCCACGCCCTGGCTGTGGACCCCTGGGGTGTGGTGATGGCCGACTGCGGGGGAGAGCGAGCGGGCGTGGCGTTGGTGGAGGTCGACCTGGACAAAATCCGCAGCGTACGCGGCAACATGCCACTCCGAAAGCACCGCAGGGATGCCACCTTTTACACCAGCCTGTAGAGAGCATGTCATGGGTGAAATAGTCAAACATGACAAGACTTCTAGCTCTTTCATATCCGATGGAAACCTGCTGGAGTTTGTAAAAATAGTAAATATTCCTGCGCCTGCATTGCTGAACATTTCAACATAAACATCCATCCCTTTGCTATTGGGTTCGAGGTGAGCTGGAGGCAGTCCTGGCTGACGTGGGGCGTTTCAGGAAAGCCCGCCCGCAAAAGACAAAGTCCATGAAGCAGCGGCCAATTATTTACTTGCATATTCATACGCATTGTAAAGTTTCAAGTGCAACTCAATGTCAATATTTCATCCTTGAGAGAGGTGCCGTTATTTGTCACACACACACACACACAAGCAAAATAAAAAAATAATAATCATAAAAAAATCTCAATAAATATATATTGTTGTGAGTGTGTGCATTAGCTATACTGTATGTCGGGTATTTGTGAAATGATTTGATGAAACTCCCACTGTGGCTTGTGTGTTAACGTCATGTTCGCTGCATTACTAAACAATTTGGTCATTAGCCAAATGACATTCCTCACTACGGTTGTTTTTCTGCGAGTTGTCCTTATGTGAGTCATTGCTGCCCCTTTATTTTCAAATAGCCACCAATGCTAACTGCACAACACGATCATATTTGAGTTTTGAGGGTTTTTCTTTTTACATCTGCGATGCGCTTAATCGGAAACGTGATATAGCGAGGGATTACTGAACACCTGGACTGGGTCGCCAGCCAATCAGAGGACATTATCTTGATTTTCTATTCGGTGTTTACTTAACACAAATCGGGAAGAAGTCAAATACGACCGTAATTTCTTCGAGATTGTTTTGTGCAGTTTTGCGACCCGGAAGACCTACTTCTTCATTAAAGCCGCAAAAAAACAAGCTTGACGTTTCCCGTTGTTTTGTTTTTGTTTACATACATCAAAACAAACCACGCTGCCTTAACATGAACATGATTCTCTCGAGAAATAAATATTAGTCGATAACCCCAATATTACCTCTATGACTCATGCAATGCGGTCCTTTCGTGTCCCGCCAGACTGCAACTAAAACAAATAAAAATAAAACACAACAACGAATGCGGGCGCCGGGGCCAGCGACAAACAGGAAACGGGAAACAGGAAGTGAGCGTTTCTGAGCTGGGGACGATAACAGCGGCGGCGCTGAGTAGGAGCTGGCTGTGCGAACGGGTTGTTCAGGCACTGGGGGATTTCAAAAAGGAGGAAAAAAATGAACTGTTGTGTCCGGACTGGATTTGAGGCATCGCAAAGGTTTGTTTGCTTCCTCCCTCGCTCGCTTTCGGTAACACCGGAGGCTAGCTTTAGCACCGAGTCACTGAATATTCAGAATCACCTTTATTTGCCAAGTATGTCCAAAAAACACACGAGGAATTTGTCTGCGGTAGTCGGAGCCGCTCCACTACGACACCAGACAGTCAATTGACAGAGAACGCTTTGGAGACATCAAGACATTGACAAAAAAAAACAGTCACTGAGCAATAAAGGGTTAATAGCTATCTGGTAATGCCGCTGCATTTATTTATTTATTTTGGACAATTGTGCAAAAAGATGCAGAGTCCTCTAGCACTTACAGCAGTTCCAAAGACTCTTATTGCAATAGTCCGGTGCAATGACCGTTGTGGAAAGGGCGCCGAGACTTCAAGCGAGTAGCGCGATAATCTGGGACAATGTTGATTGTGCAAATGTTGCAGATACTCCTCAGTCAGTGCGCAAGTGGGGCAGATGCTACTGTGGCACGAGTGGCCAGTATTGGTCAACGGCAGATATGCAAATAGTGCACGAGTCATATATATAATTGGCCCCACGGAAATGGGACAACAAAGTCAAGACAAAACAATTGCCAGCATGTTGTAATGGAATTGTAGTTGAGGTGTTTAAGAAGTTGATCGCAAGAGGGAAGAAGCTCTTGGAATGTCTGCTCGTTCTCGTTTGCATTGATCGGTAGCGCCTACCCGAGGGAAGGAGCCGGAAGAGCCGATGACCGGGATGCGGAGGGTCCGAGACGATTTTGCACGCCCTTGTCTTAGTTCTGGCAGCGTGCAAGTCCTCAAGGGTGGGTTGGGGGGTACCGACAATCCTTTCAGCAGTTTTGATGGTCCGTCGCAGTCGGAGTTTGTCCTTTTTTGTAGCGGCGCCAAACCGGACTGTGATGGAAGAACACAGGACCGATTCGACGACCGCTGTGTAGAACCGCCTCAGCGGCTCCCGTGGCAGGCCGTGCTTTCTCAGAAGCCACAGGAAGTACATCCTCTGCTGGGCCTTTTTGAGGACGGAGTTGATGTCGGTCGCCCACTTCAGGTCCTGAGAGACTGTCATTCCCAGGAACTCGAAGGTCTCGACGGTTGACGCAAGGCAGCCGGACGACGTGAGGGGCAGCCGTGGCGAAGGATGCCTCCTGAGGTCCACGATCATCTCTACAGTCTACAGTCAGTTCGGCTCCGGTTGGCGTCGGCCGCACCGCAGCTCCGGCCGCTCCGCTTCCTGTCGCTACGCGGACCCGTCACCGTCCTCGATGAGGCCGATGACAGTGGTGCCGTCTGCGAACTTCAGGAGTTTGACAGTCGGGTTCGCTGAGGTGCGGTCGTTCGTGTCGAGAGAGAAGAGCAGCGGAGAGAGGACACCGCCTTGGGGCGCCCCAGTGCTGATGCTGCGTGTGGATGAGGTGGCCTCCCCCAGCCTCACCTCCCTTATTCCCCACTGAACGCCTCGTCGTGTAATTGGCTCGCCACGTACAGCTCTTTAGCATTTTTATCACGGCGTGTTGCCGGCTAAAGCGTCGTCGTGCTAACGGAGGCTTCCACAAAGCGAGGCAGGTGAGCAAACACCTCGGCTGGTACAGGGGGCGTGACGTGACGCCACAAATCAGTGTTTGGAAGCTCACCTTTGTTTTTTTTTCCTGGGAACTGGAAAGTAAGGGAACAAAGTGCCAAACAATTTTTTTTTTTTGATGGTTGAAATAAAACGGCAATTGTTATGTTACTGAAGTTCTTACATCACCTGTATATTATAATAGATATCATTGGATAGACGTTTGAAAGACGAATAAAATGAGCGCCAGTTTATAAGAAACTGCTAAGTATCAAGGATTGTATCCCACTTTTTTGTCATAAATGGAACCTTAGTGACTGACAGAACAAATGAATGGTCTTCTGTTAGACGGCAGGAAGTCAATCAGTTTTGTGACATTTTTTGTTTGTCGGCGTGCCGTGAGATTTGTCAATTGTAAAATATGTTCCTTGGCTCCATCGAGGTTGGACATCACTGCTCCAGTCCGATCGTGTGTTCTAATCAGTCACGTCAAACCAACATCGCAGCGGGACAGAAATAATGGGTGCAAACTTACTGTAATTGAATTACTTCACCCACACCGAACCTTTAGCATGTTTACGTCCAACTGTTCATGCTAGCAGTAGCTTGCTAGGGTACGTAACGTTTTGTGGCCTGCTTGCGAGCCGCGTCGGATTCAAAGTACGGGAACGTACCTCGAGCGAGCCTTAAACGAACGTCCTCTCCTGAGCACCGGTGACCACCAACACACGTTTTTCCCCATTTTGTTCCAACAAAACACACGGCGCGATCAATTATGGTTGTCGTCGCCATGGTAACGAGTGTATCCGGTCGCGTTTGCGGGATGCGGTGGTATCGGAATACAAGATTTTATTGGAGTAGTCAGACATAGTGCAATCGCGAAAGAGCTAATTTGTCTCGTCGTCTGATCCGGATCGGCGAATTATGACATTAAAGCCGATCAGCATAAAATGCTAATTATCGGCCGACACCGAAAAGGCCCATGAGATCGGTGTAAAGTCTACCCGCGGTGTCATTATATTCGGCCCACGAGGCAATCCCAAGTGACGACTAGAGCTGGCCCGCCGGTATTATACAGCGCATTCACTGCTAATACTACAAATCCCACAATGCCCTGCTGTTGTTTTAGCCTGTCAATCAGGACAGGACCCAGAAACGCCCTCTCCTCTGTGGCAGTCGTCCTATCACGCTACAACTGTCACCGTGCTGCTACCCCCCTCCAAAATGGCAAAAAGAAAGGCAGAAAACAGGAGCTTTCTGGACAGGTGGGAGGCAGAATATTTGTTTACATATGCCGAAGACAGACCTGTTTGTCTTGTTTGTCGAGTCACCGTGGGTATAACGTAGGCGTACGACACGAGAGGACACTGTGAAACGAAACACCATGACAAGTGCAAGGACCTGGACGTGACTCAAAGGAGCCAGAAAAAGAAAAGAAGTTTGGTTTCACAAAAAAACAAAACAAAGCCAGATCACAAAGTGAGGCTGCTGTGAAGGCTAGATCGCAAAATCAGCCCGACCCTTTCATGAGGGGTAGTTTGTGAAAAAGTGCACGATGAAAGTTTGTGACCTTGTGTGCCTAGAGTAAAAGCAAGCCTTTTCAAACGTGAGCCTAAGCAGAAACACAGTAGCCGATCGCCCACGTGATCCAGCGATGAGCGGTAAACAGAGTGGACTGGTGGGCAGGGTTCGGGGGAAGATGCGGGGAGAGAGCTGTGAAGGTGAGCTAACTGTTTATCACTGCATCATACATCGGGAATCACTGTGGGGCAAAACCCTAAAGATGGAATCAGAATCATCTTTGTTTGCCAAGTATGTCCAAAAACACACAAGGAATTTGTCTCCGGTAGTCGGAGCCGCTCCAGTACGACAACAGGCAGTCATGTTATGTCCGAATGTTATATTATGAACATGCTTTGACCACAGTAACACAAGTAGCCAAAGGTTTTGAATGAGACTTGACACCGATTTTTTTCGGGCTGATCGGTATCGGCCGATAGTCAGCATTTTATGCTGATCGGCTTTGTCATAATTCGCCGATCCGATCTGCGACGTCGTTGATCGGCTCTGCAAAAGACATTTACGCCGCGTCGCCGCGTGCACAATATATTTGAATCCAAAAGCTCGTTTATTTTTAGCCTAGTCGCGTGTCTTTTGACGTAGTACTGTAAATATCTGACAGCCAATGAAGTTATTTAAAAAAAAAAAAAAAAAAAAAAAAACACATCGGCGGTGTGGGACAAACAATACGTCGGAGACAGGCAACACGTAATGCCCGGATCAGACGACAAGACAAATTTGCTCTTTCGCATTGTCTGACTACTGCAATAAAATGTTGTATTCCGATACCACCGCATCCCGTTTTTTGGTTTGGGTTCAACTCAAATGCGACCGGATACACTCGTTACCGTGGCGACGACAACAAGAGTGGAGCGCGCCGACTGTAATATAAGGACAAAATGGGGGGGAAACGTGTGTTGGTGGCCACCGGCGCTCAGGACAGGAGAGGACGTTCGTTTCAGGCTCGCTCGAGGTATTTTCCCGTACTTTGAATACGGTACGGCTCGCAAGCGGGCGATAAAACGTTATGTAGCCTAGAAAGCTAGCGGTACCACGAACGGTTGGACGTAAACATGCCGGCGTTCTGTCGAATCACGCTCTCAGGTTTCGGTGTGGGTGAAATAATTGAATTAAAAATAAAGTAATTGAATTACAGTAAGTTAGCACCCGTTATTTCTGTCATGTTGCGATGTTGGTTTGACGTGACCGATTAGAATACACGACCTGACGAGAGCGGTGATTTCCAACCTCGATGGAGCCAAGGAACCTATTTTACAATTGAAAAATCTCACGGCACGCCGACAAACAAAAATGTCACAAAAAGTGGATCCATGAATGACAGTATTTACTTCCTGCCGTCTCATAGAAGACCATTCATCATTTGTTGTGTCTGTCACTATGCCTCACTGGCATAAATAGAGGAACAAAGATACAGGATTTATTGTAAATATCATTTCTTTAGCAATTAAGTACACAAGTATATGCAGGAAACGAACAGGTCATTTAAATAGTCAAAAATGTGGCGTACGTTCTTTTTCACGGCTCGATTCAGATGTATCAGGAGTGAAATGACTGGAAATGTGCGGTGCCTCCCTGCAACTTCATGGCTGGCGTACGCACGTTCCTACGGCTGTTGGTGCTTTGGCGACACTTAGAGGTGATGCTGGGAAACTGTTAGAACACATTTGCTCCTTACGTTTTTACGTAACAAGGATGGAAGGAGTGCATTTGCTCGCGAAATGTAGCTGACGCGAGCTGCAAATGAGTTACCGTCGTCTCCATATCATCCGAAGGAATGAAGCTCGGCTGGCGATCCAGAGGGAGTTCACTCGTATGACGATTCCGGATCCCGTTTACTTAAATCCCGGTCGGCAGAAGACGCTGGTGTTCGTCTCCTCTGGCCCGGCCGAGGAAGATGCACACGCCCGTGTGAGCTCGGATCGCCGCTGCTTAGTGGGACTGAGTCGGGCAGCGGTGGACTTTGCCAGTGGCGAGCACAGAGTTTGTCCAGCCTGCTCCTTGCTCACCAAGTGCAGCTCAGCGGGAATACGTAAAGACCGGTGTTCGGAAGGCTCACGCCCCTCGACCCCGGCCGAGGAAGACGCACACGCCCGCTTGAGCTCGAATTCTCCTTCGCAGAACAGAGTCGGTCAGCAACGGCAAATCTCGCCGCGAGGTCCGCCACCGCTCGATCGATGATTCGAAGTTTTGCTTTTCGATGTATTTTAATCCTCCTGTTTCGAGCCCTGCGGAACGCCACATAATGGCGACTCTTTGAATTGAAAAAGTGAACACCTACAGCGGTCTGTCAACCAATCAGCTTTCGGCAGCACAGCCCGCCCCCTCAAAGAGTTCCTGGTAGCTCTCAGAAGACCCGCTCCACCAGGAGAAACAAAATAATCCAGGGGGAACCCTCCGTGCCCTGGTACTTTTTTTCGGTAGAGACACGGGGGGAACCCAAGCTACCAGGGTAGCTAGGGAAGTTCCTGCAAAGGGTCCGGCCGTGGGAAAGCCCCTAATTCTGTCATTGTGCAGTAGCACGACGAGATTAAAAACTCAACCTTAAAATCCACCACATAAAAACAGGGCTTGTGAATATTGAGTAGAATATGAATAAAGTAGGCTAGTAGGAGGCTGTCAGTTCATATGTGCGTTCAATAACAGTTTTTGAGTCTATTGGTTTTGGTCTTGACTGACCCGTATTGCCGTCTGGAGGGATGCGGGTCGTGAGTTGTCCCAAACAATCTTTGTAGCTCTGTTCAAGCAGCAAGAAGTGTAGATCGAGTTAAGGGAGTGCAGAGGTTGGGCGATGATCTTTTGTGCGGTTTTGACCAACTTTTTGAAGCCTCTTCCTGTCTGCCTCAGTGCAGCTAGCATACCACTGAGATATAGTAGGTGGGGGGGGCTCTCATTGAAGGATCTGTAGAAGGGCTCCAGGAGCTTGCACTCCAGGTTGTTCCTCTTGAACACCCTTGACAAGTGGATTTTTTGGGTTTTTAAATCGTTTGAAAATGAATAGAGGAAAAAAAAAAAAAAACTTACATGTCCCTGTGTGGAAAAGTTATTTCCCCCACCCCCTGCTAAAACATAATGTCGTCTATCATACCATACATCAAAAAAATGTAAATTTCACAGACCTGATACTGCCACACCTCAATCAAGAAATCACTTAAATAGGACCTGCTTGACCCAATGAAGAAAAGCAAAATAAGCTCAAAATGTTCATCTCATAATTGAGATTTAGCAGTGTGGAAAAGGTTATAAAGCAATTTCTAAAGATTTGGGACTCCAGCGATCCACAGTGAGAGCCATTATCCACAAAAGGAGAAAACAGAGAACAGTGGTGAACTTTCCCACGCGTGGCCGGCCGACCAAAATTACCCGAGCGCAGCGACGACTCATCCAAAGAGCGCAAAAACCTACCACACCCAAAGAACTGCAGGCCTCAGTTAAAGGTCAGAGGACAAAGCTGTTAAAATGTGTCTTAACTCTGGAACCCCTTTACAAACAATTTGCCATTTCAAAGGGCTTATAGAGCAGTTATGCAGCAGTTAAATCGATGAATATGTTTGAGAATGTGCCTTCTGCTTTTTGCATCTAGGGCATTCCAGTCTTGGACTATTGCTGTGATGTAACACTTGCCGGACTGCCTGTTGATTCTGCATTGTATGCTTTTGTTGCCTGCTATTGTTCCCGTCCGCGTATGGTTTGTTGTCGTATGAGTTAGTCATTTTAGGACGGTTCTTTGTGTGGCAGTTGGTTGAACAAATGGTTCAGACAGTGGCAAGAGTTTCTCTGGCTTTTGTATTTGCGAAATAGGTACATTTCTTGTGTTTCAAACTCAAGCCTGGAAATCCGAATCCACAATCGGACTCCTTTATTCACAAACCAAGTGGTTCATCTTGCGTCGTTACTATTCCAGATGGTGTCCGAGTTACGAGGAGCGACAGCGATCGATGAAAACCAGAACGTCACGTCAAATGATGCTAATATTGCCATGGAAATCATAGAAATTCTGACACGGTCCAATTGCAACGGTGCGTGTATCAGGCCACGGTTGACAATAAACCAGTCAAGTACGCAAACATCATAGGTGAGTTGAAATACAGTGGGTACGGAACGTATTCATATTTGCTAAAATCATTTATTTGTTTCCCATTAATGTACACACAGCACCCCATATTGACAGAAAAAAGCCGAATTGTTTCAATTTCTGCGGCTTTATTGTAAAAGGAAAACTCAAATATCACACGCCCATAAGTATTGAGACCCTTGACTCTGACACTCCTATATTTAACTCGAGTGCTGTCCATTTCTTCTGATCATCCTTGAGATGGTTCTACACCTTCATTGGAGTCCAGCTGTGTTTGATTAGACTGATTGGAAAGGATGTCAGAGCAAATGAGAGTCATGAGGTCAAAGGAACTGCCTGAAGAGCTCAGAGACAGAATTGTGGCAAGGCACAAGGTTACAAAAAACATTTCTGCTGCACCCGGGTTTCTAAGAGCACACTGGCCTCCATAATCCTGAAGAGTGAAGCATGGCGGTGGCAGCCTCATGCTGCGGGGGTGGACAACGGGTTGCCATTTCCTCCGACTTTTGGGATATGGAACTCATTGTCGTTTTCACTCTCCCACTGAGTACGTATTCCAACAACACAGGAGGGCAGAACTCTTCTTCCCAACGATGCGATAGCTTCTGCGCAGTACATTTTGTTGAACTGCAAGTCACTGTATACTTTTGTATCACTTTTCTTCTTGTCCAGTGCAGTGTTGTTCGAATCTGTGCATCGTCCATCCATCCATTTTCTGTACCGCTTTATCCTGACAAGGGTCGCGGGCATGCTGCAGCCTATCCCAGCTATTTTCGGGCGAGAGGCGGGGTACTAGCCCGAACTGGTCGCCGGCCAATCGCAGCGCACATGTAAACAAACAACCACGCGCGCACACATTCACACCTACGGGCCATTTAGAGTCTCCAATCAACCCACCACGCGTGTTTCTGGGATGTGGGAGGAAACCGGAGTACCCGGAGAAAACCCACGCAGGCACGGGGAGAACATACAAACTCCACGCAGGCGTGGCCGGGATTTGAACCCTGTTCCTCAGAACGGTGAGCCAAATGTGCTAAGCGGTCGTCCACGTGGCACCCTGTGCATAATGTTTCACAGGATGCTTCGTCATCATTTTTCCCTAAACGATGGTTGTCAACTTGTCAGTAGGCATCATCATGCAATATAAAATGTTTACAAGGCATGAAATGAAATCAATGTCAATATTGTACGGTGTTGGAAGCTTTCATTCTTTACAGTTCAATTTAAAATAAAAAATGTGTTATTCAGTTTAACATAACATTTAGGCCTGGCCAACAAGAAAAAGTTATTTGTTGGCCGTATCCAGTGTTGTGTTGATCATACTGTTTGAATAATTTATTTCCTGTTGACTAAATAATGCTGAAGATGTGTCGGTGGGGACGCAGGGGAAGATATTTTTGGGATCTTTTGTGACAACGGCATCCGTCGCGCTGTTGAGTGAAAATGTTCATGTTTTACTATATTTGAGTTGCGATGAGGAGTGTTGTTAACAAAAGGCGTTAATAAAACTCTCTAGCTACTTTAGTTTTCAGTACCGATTCTTTATAAATGGCTATTTAAAAACGTTAAAAGGTTATAAAATCGTGATAATAATCGAAATCGGACGGTATGAAAAACATGAATCCAAAGCTCGGGGGGGGAAAAAAAATTCTTTGAAGAGCAGTTTTGCTAATCATTTCTTAGTTTGAGGAGCGACTGTCTAATTTTTTGGAGCAATATTTTGCAGGTTTTTTTTAATTTTTTTTAATTAATACAATTATATACAGCGGGTACGGAAAGTATTCAGACCCCTTCCATTTTTCACTCTTTGTTATATTGCAGCCATTTGCTAAAATCATTTAAGTTGATTTTTGTCCCCCTCGTTAATGTACACACAGCACCCCATATCGACAGAAAAAAAAAACGGAATTGTTGAAATATCACACAGCCATAAGTATTCCGACCCTTTGCTGTGACACTCCTATATTTAACCCGGGTGCGGTTCCTTTCTTCTGATCATCCTTGAGATGGTTCTACAGCTGTCTATATAAGACCTGACAGCTCACAGTGCATGTCAGAGCAAATGAGAATCATGAGGGCAAAGGAACTGCCTGAAGAGCTCAGAGACAGAAACGTGATAATTGAAGAAAAGCGATTGTTCAGCGCGGGTTGTGTATGCAAGCATCCTGCGTTGACCCGCACGCGCTGCTGCTTGTAGCATGTTGTTCTGCCCTTCCTGAGCGCGCTTTAAGCTGTTTATTGACACCCCAGTTGGAGCTTACTGCAAAACTGACTGCACGACAACAAAAATGACTCACATTGAGTATTTAAATACAAGACACACATCGATTTAGACATGACCACCTTATATATATCAGTCGATGGATTTTCCCAGATTTCCTAATGTGGGAAAAAGGAAGTTTCATGTTTAATGAGGCGATTTGCTCATGTTCTTACTGCAGGGCGCTGGTGCTTTGCTAAATGGAGTCAGAGCAGCTGTACCACAGAGGCTACTCCCAGAACAGCTACAACAGCATCGCCAGTGCCAGCAGCGACGAGGAGCTGCTCGATGGGGCTGGCATCGTCATGGACTTTCACACCACTGAGGATGACAACCTGCTCGATGGGGACGCTTCCTCCCCAGGTAGGGAGCGGAGCGCCCGGACGGGGCCTTCTGTGTGGACATTCGGTCATTCCGCCAACGTAGCTCTGCGGCTGTAGAATATTTTAGTCATTGATGGCCTACTGAAAAGTCTATCGAATAATTGTCGGTACCGATAAAGCAAATTTAGTTCGATTGCCCATTTCAAACACAAGGTAACTTGATGTGCTTTACATGATGAAATGCATTTCAAAAAACAAAGAGAGAGAAAAAAACGGCTTATAAACATGTAAAACAGGAAAAATAAAAGTACAATTAAAACAGTGTTCAGGGCAAGAAATATCATTTAAAAGTGGAAATGTTCTAAAAACCATGAGAAAAAGTTTTCAAACCTGGACTTAAAAACATTCCCACTTGGGGCTGACGTCACTTCTGTTGGCAACTTACTCCATTTGTGCGCATAAATGCTGCTTCACCATGTTTGCTTTGGACTCTGTGCTCCCCTATTTGACCTGAGTCTGTGGATCTCAGCGCCTTACTGGGTTTATATTCCATCAGCATTGCTTTCATGTATTCAGGACCAAAACCATTTAGTGAGTTTTAGACCAGTTGCAGAACTTTAAAATCTATTCTACAGCTGACTGGGAGCCAGGTTAGAGACTTTCAAATTCGAGTAGTCTGCTCTACCTCTTTGTTCTGATCAGAGCCCGCCCGAGCTGCAGCATTCTGAATGATCTGCAGCTGTTTAATGCTCTCTTGGGGGAGTCGGGTCAGAAGACCATTACAATAGTCAAGTCTACTTGAGATAAAAGCATGGATGTGTTTCTCCTGGTCTGCTTGGCACATGCAAGTCTTCACTCTGGATATGTTCTTCAGATGGTAAAAGGCAGTTTTAGTATATTATTTGATAGATTCCGACCTGATTCTCAATTCACATTGTGCATAAAAGAGAAGGCGTTCATTTCTTTTTCTTTTTTCTTAAAGCATTACCAGCCTTCATCTTCATTTAAGCAGCTAGCATTGTAGCATTTTGTGATACGTTTAATACGTTAGGTTCATCACTGTGCATTTATTAACTTAGACCAGCTGACTAGGAATAAGACACAGTCTTTGTACTACTCTTAAGTTTTGAAAGTGTGTCTTCAAACTGAAATGAAGAAGACCTCGAGAGAAAACAAATATTTCCTTCATCTCCCTTCACCAAAACCCTCCTCGGTTTGGGTATGTGATGATGGTCCATTTTACTCTTATTCCTCTCTGGGCACATTTGCCATGTTTTTCACCTACAGTACTTGACTCAAAGTTTTGCTACTTACAGATCATCAGATTGGCAACATGTCACACAGTGACTACACTAAGCATAAAGCACCCTGTATGTACTAGTGATGCACTAAAACTTCGGCCGCCAAAGTGTTTCGGCCCGAAAATATCCCAAAAACCCATTTTTGGATTCGGGCCAAAATAAAACTACCAAAATAACATGTCACATACGTAACATGTCCCGGTAACAGGTCCTGACTGTTTGTGCCTATGCGCCAAACAGCAGTTCAGAGTACCCACCCTTTTTGGAGTCTTTGGAACGGGGTGTTGGAGAAGCGCTCCTGCTGTGAACTCGCTCATTCTGCTGGGTGGAGGGGCGTGATACGGAAGAACGCACCCCCCCCCCCCCATGCCCAGGCCAACCAAAACCCAAATGGTGCTCTGTTCTTGGACTTTAGCGCTCAACATGGATTGTCCATAACGAACACCATGTTCAGACAAAAGGGTGACAACGTGCACTTGGCACCAGGCCACAGTTCGATGATCGACTTTGTGGTCGTGTCATTGGACTTGCAGCCGCATGTCACGGACACTCGGGTGAAGAGAGGGGTGGAGCCGTCAACCGAACACCACCTGGTTGGCTCCAATGGTGGAGGAAGCTGCCCGTCCGACCTGGCAGACCCAAACTTATTGAGAGGGTCTGTTGGGAATGTGCAAAGACTCCGGAAGCAGCTGGTGGGTACCGGTTGGCCGAGCAAAACGCAGCTTTGGTGGTCGCTGAGGCAAAAACTTGGGCGTAGGAGGAGTTTGATGAGGCGATGGAGAACGACTTGGGGACGGCTTTGAGGAAATTCTGGTCCATTAACCAGCGTCGTAGGAGGGGAAAGCAGTGGACCGTCAACACTGTGTATGGTGGGGATGGGGCGCTGCTGACCTCAACTCGGGACACGGCGAGTCGATGGGCCGAATACTTTGAAGACCCCAATTTCACTGACACACCTTCCCGTGAGGAAGCAGAGTCCGGGGACTATGAGGTGGGTTCTTCTATGTCTGGGGTTGAGGTCACAGAGGTGGGTAAAAAGCTCCTCGGTGGCAAGGTCCCAGGGGTGGATGAGGTGAAATTTGATGACTTTTCTGTTTAATTCTTATTCCACAAACACAATATTAATCGAAATACCATGTTTGGACTAGTGGGGGTATATCGGACATATTCTTTCCTAAAAATCTTTCCTCTTTCCTTACACTTGAAGTCTTACCTCAGGTCCTTGTGTAATATCACTGCTAATATCAGATAGCTGTTGGGAAAATGGGAGCCAGACATACAGCCCCGATAGCTGCAGTCTTTGTAGAAAGGTTCAAAGAATCTTTCAAAAGCTTGAAAAGGGAGGACGAACACCAGCACTGTGGATGCACTTCCCCTACATGGTCAGTGTCAACAAGATCTTCATAAAAACTGAACGGCTTGCAGACCATAAGGGGAACCTGGTTTGCATTGTTACCAGGATGCTGGACATCTCAGCTGCAGGGCATCATCAATATGCAATGGGAGCATGGCTGTATTGTCAGCTGATGGAGGAACTCAAAACCTTGCCTGGTGGTTGTAAGGAGACGTTCGAAGGTTTTGCTGCCTTTGGGGACCACGTTGTTCATTACTCTTGCCATGATTGGTCTGGCACCTGCTGTCACGTGTCTTGAGTAAAAACCGATGAAGGCAATCAGATCGGAAGGTGGGTTGAGCAGAGGGAGAATAAGAAATAGTGATTCTGGCCGCAAGTGCTGGGTGCAGACCCTCAACCACGTCTCTGATGTCAACCAGAACATAGAGAAATGTGTCAAAAAAGAAGGTCCACTCCTTGTCCAAACAAGAATGGAGTGAGATACTGAAGCGGTTCCACCTGTCCTCAAATGGTTTGAGGTGAATAACCCCTTCGACCGTGATTAAGACAAGCAGTTACTTCTCAATAGGATTCACGCACTGCAGATGATGCAGTCAATGCTAAGAGAGCAGTTTAAGGGGGGAGGGAGATACAGATCAAGCTGGATGGACAGTTAATGACATCATCAATGGAGGTCAGTTTCAAGCTACAAGCCCTTAGGTCTGTGGGATTATGGGGGGGAAAAAAACAAAACGATTATTTTTGATTGATCTTGAAATCACATCCGATTAATTATTAAACGTGATTATTCATTGACACTCCCGCGACCCTTGTGAGGATAAGCGCCTCAGAAAATGGATGGATGGATGTTTTAAATGTTATTTTTTCTTCTTTGTTTTTAAATGCTTTCAATCACGTAGCGCACATTGACTTACCTTGTGTATGAAATGCACTATTTCAATCAATTTGCTTTGCTTCCGGTTCAAGCTATATCGAGTTCGATGCGATACGATTCATAAATTCGTGTACCGGTGCACTCGCATCTTTTATATCAAAAGCGGTTTTCCGATTCAAATCGGTTTTTGTTACACCCATCAGGCCCAGCCCCTTAAGAGTTCCTGGGAGAAGACCTGGGGGCACAGGAGGAACGAAATAATCCTTGAGTAACCTGCTGTAACCCGCGTAGTTTTTTTCCTGTCACGGTTCCTGCGGTGGAAAAGGTCTTCATGTCTTATAGAGGGGTGCTTGTCAGTGGTCAGCACAGGCTCAGTGGTCTCCCCTGGCAACTGAGCAGGCTGTGAGTGTTTGTTTGTGTGTGATGATGTCATCAGCCCTGAAGTCAGCTGCTGCAGTGGAGCGAGGGAGCAAGAAGGGGAGGGTTCGTGAAAGAGGAGACACACACACACACACACACACACAGTTTCTCTGTGTCACAGCCTTGTGCAGCCGTGCTCGTGTCGCTCGGGCAAACATGGCAGCGGCTGACGCACGCACCTGTGCTCAAGGAAGACTAGCTTAGCCTAGCGTAGCCTAGCCTCCTCGTGCCGACTCTCTGTCCATCGTCATGGAGGAGGAGGACAAGGGCGCCGACCCCTGTTTTCCTTACGACGGGGGAGGGGACGCCATCCCCCTGCGGGAGATCCCAAGACGAGGTACGAGTCGGAGCCCGGACCTTTGACGCGCCGTCGCTATTGACGACGTCATGCGACGGAGCGAGGATAATGAGATTAAGCGCGAGGCCCCGTGAGCCGTGGCGACCACAGCCCGTCACGAGGCGTCTGTCATGCTCCATACATTTATTGGATGTTTGTGTCCAAATAGATCGCCGCCCCGGGAGGACCCCTGTTGGCTTCGTGATTAATGTCTTCGTTTGGCCGTGCTGAAAGGGCTTCATAATCCTTGATTTCGAATGCAGTAAATCCTCGTTTATCGCAAGGGTTTACAGTCCAGAAAACCCCCGCAATAAATGAAATAATTATTTATTATATAAATTTAGGATTGGTGTTACCAATATTTGCAGTTTTTTTTTTTTTTTTTTTTTTTTTTTTTTAGTAATACCTAATTAAGTAGCATGTTTGCGGCATTGTGACAATTGCCGGTACTTCCTTCATCAAACCCCATTCATTTTTTTGCCTCTGACGACAAGTTTGCTATTTTGTTCCGTGTTGCTTCCATGGAGGGCTCTCGTCTGCTGACACTAATTTGACACGGATTCCCACTCGTTAGAAATGAATTGAGAAGTGATTTGAAAAAAATATTGATACAGTAACTACAGTACATGACCTATTTTACAGCCCACACTGCTCTTTTGACGAATAAGATTTTTAGGGCAAGTCGTGACACAGAACTGTCACAGTAATATTTACTGGGTCAGCTTCAAGAACACATTGGAATTTGGGGCCAGCAAAAGCTTAAATGTGGATAATTTTTGACTGAAACTTGTCAGGTAATTGGGAACGGGGTTGGAAATGAAAAGATTCGCAAACTATGTGAAGTCAGGCTTCAAGAATGGAGACATTCTTGCATGTCGCTGGGTGTGCTGAAAATCCCGCCTCCTCTCAACTTTTACCTGTCAATCAAATACTTCCATGTTTCATCATGCCATCATGGCTCCTCTGCAGGGAGAGGAGCAGTGCACCAGCACACGCTTTCCCAGGCCGCAGAGTCATTCTGTCCCTTTGTTTCTGTTGCAGTTCAGCAGGCGGTTAATCAACGGAGGGACTTGTCAGCCGCAATGCGTCACGAGGAGGAGGAGGCGGGAAGTCATCCGTGGCGCACGCAGTGCTGTGGCCGCCGAGTTGCAGGCTTTGGCGGCCGTCGCCGAACGGTTTTTCCCGCCTCCTCTTCTTCACCCGCAATGTGAGTGGCTGAAAGCCCTTCGCCGTGTACTCCGACCTTTCCCAGGCGGATCCTGTGGGGTTTGCCGCCGCCTCACAATGCAACGCGCATGGGGGCAGACGGCAGAGACGTAGTAGCCCAAATAACACAAAACACGTTAGTTTGTTTTCCAAATTGTGGGCACAGTTTGATGGCTAAAAGCACCCTATACTGGTAGAACTGGGTCCATTATGAATGAGGAAGTGGCCATTCCGCCGAATGGCCACTTCCTCATTCATTCCGCCGAATGGCCACTGCATGGAATAAAGGGAATAAGCCAGAAAGTAAACTTTAGCCCTGCCCACAAAAAAAGGAAACTTTAGAAGGTGAAAAAAAGTTTTAAGCCATATCTGAACAATTCATTACTATATTCTTCTTAGTCTTTGCACATGTTTTCAACACTTTAAACATATTGAATGTATTTAGAAACAAAATAAGGATATCCGTTTTGGGGCACTTTAAAAAAAAAAAAAAAAAACTGAATTCTGTGGTGTAACTATCAACTAACTTTTCATTTTTTTATAATCTCCTGTAAATACCGTACTATGTACTCAAGATCCATCCATCCATCCATCCATCCATTTTCTACCGCCTATCCGAGGTCAGGTCACGGGCTAGTAGCTTTAGCAGGGACGCCCAGACTTCCCTCTCCACAGCCACTTCATCCAGCTCTTCCGGGGGGATTCCGAGGCGTTCCCAGGCCCGCTGAGAGACGTAGTCACCGAGCTTCTCACCCTATCTCTAAGGGAGACCCCGGGCACCCTGCGAAGGAAACTCGTTTCGGCCGCTCGTATCCGGGATCTCGTTCTTTCGGTCACGACCCGCAGCTCGTGACCATAGGCGAGGTTAGGAACGTAGATCGACCGGTAAATTGAGAGCTTCGCCTTGCGGCTGAGCTCCTTCTTTACCACAACGGATCGATACAAAGACCGCATCACTGCAGACGCTGCACCGATCCGCCTGTCGATCGCGGGTTCCATTCTTCCCTCACTCGTGAACAAGACCCCAAGATACTTGAACTCCTCCACTTGGGGCAGGATCTCATACCGACCTGGAGAGGGCACGCCACCCTTTTCCGACTGAGGACCACGGTCTCAGATTTGGAGGTGCCGATTCTCATCCCGGCCGCTTCACACTGTGCTGCGAACCGCTTCAGTGAGAATTGGAGATCACGGCTTGATGAAGCCAACAGAACCACATCATCTGCAAAAAGCAGAGATGCAATTCTGAGGCCACCAAACCGGACCGCCTCTACGCCTCGGCTGCGCCTAGAAATTCTCTCCATAAAAGTTAGGAACAGACTTGGTGACAAAGGGCAGCCTTGGCGGAGTCCAACCCTCACCGGGAACGAGTCCGATTTACTACCGGCTATGCGGACCGAACTCTGACTCCGGTCGTACACGGACGGAACTGCCCCTATCAGGGCTGCTCTAATTATTTAGCATCTCTTCCAGTAGACCTTAGCGCTACCTGGAATATGTGGTACGACTCTGAAGGTGTGCAACGCTAAATTCGGACTTGTCTGTGAAGTGTAAAAACCCACAAAAACAATCCCCGCGATATAGCGGGGGAACAGTTTCCTTGTTGTTCCTTGTTGTTTCTTCAGCTGGCTTCACACAGCAACGTGATACTTCAGGGGGCCACATTGAGGCGATCAGGGTCATTTTGTATGGTCGGCTTAGGAAGCAGACTGTGCTCCTAAAGCTACGGTTTACTGCCACGGCTGGTTGTCATAGTTACAAGTAAAAAGCCTTTCGGGTGGGATAAGGCCTCAGACAGATGTGGCCACCAGGTTGCTCAAAGTCCTCGGCACTAATTCATTCATCACTGGATACGTTCCAGACCTACCCATGAAAATCTTAAAAAAAGCATTTTTTTAAATAGTTTCTCCCCAACACGCTTTAAACACATTTGAATGTATACAAACGCACTGAAAGTATTCCTTAGTACCTGTTCTCACTCTCTCGCGGTGAAGAAATTGGGGCGTATCGTATAAGATCACTTTGAGTGAATAATACGAAGAAAGATTCTCGCTCGCGCAGTTCTCCAAATAAGAGGCAAGGTGAAGCATGCTTCAAGCTGTTAATTTGCCACTCCTGTAAAACTAACATATAAACATACATTCAAATCACTTTGACGTTTTGAACTCAATATAGGCCATTTACGTGAATCGTATAGATCTGGTGAGTTTTTCCTGGGTGGGTCCGCCGTCACTGACGTCATAGGCTGTTTCATACTCCTTGAATGCTGGCAGCTAGATGCGTTTCACACATCCACCCTCCCCACACATGTGATTTCTGAATATTACTCCGCGGCGGACTAATATGCGAGCACATTGGCCTGAGGTTCCGCCTGTGTGCTCGGGACCTGCTTCGGATAAGTCGCAGGAGTTGACGAGACCAGAAAAAAAAAAAACTCTTGCCGTTTAGAAGTAACGGTACTTTTACTCCGTTACAATGATCGAAATGTCGCTCGCTACTTTTATTGATCAATTATTGCTTATTTATCAACTATTTAGTGTGCAAGACTACGACTTCGACTTCCGCATTGGGCGCTGTTTGCTCCAATCCAATTTAAGCAACAGTGACGTTTCAGTCTAGTTCACCAATCAAACAACACAGAGTCACATGACCTCCCACAGCGTCTTCTATTGGGCTTCCCGGGTATAGGTATTAACAATAGAAGCAATAGTGCGAAGCACACGTAACATCGGCGACGGCAGTTGATCCGCTAGTACGTCTTGTATTAATCAGGATGCGCGCCTACAATTATCTAATTAGTTTACAGATGTTCACGTTAAATGTATTAAGTGACAGAGCGAAGTATTGAGAAAAAACAAAGAAAGTGTAACTAACATAGAAGTGTTCATAAATGTGAGTATTTGTAAGTAGTATTAAAAATCTGCCTTATAGCGAGCGCGATATAGTAGGGGAACACTGTATTTTTGATCAGACCTGATGTTTTATTTCTCCCTCACAGGGTCTAACTATGCCATGTCTAATGGGGGTGGTGCCCCCAGCAGCTCCACCCACCTGCTGGACTTCTTAGAGGAGCCCATTCCGGGCGTGGGCACGTATGACGACTTCCACACCATCGACTGGGTGCGCGAAAAATGCAAGGACCGTGAGAGGCACCGGAAGGTAATGACCAGTCTCAGCGGTACCAACAGGACACGTTTAATGGCATTTTATTTGCAGCGTTGAACCGCCGCCCTCTCAACAAATATTGAACCTGTCTGATCTGACAGTTTAAATGTGTGTTTTGCAACCTTTATTGAGCCGAGGGCTGGCAGAAAAATGTATCATGATTATGACTGTGTCCCACTAAAACAAATGTATTGAATAATCAAGTATTCGGAACACTTTTCTTTTTGCTTGGTTGTTGAGCAATTATGAACGCACGAGAAGAAATAAGCCATTTCACGATATAAAACATTGATACATTTCAGTTTAAACTTAGCCTTTTTTCTTCTTATTATTATTATTTTTATTTAAAAAAAAAAACCCATAAAGCATTAAAAAAAGGAATAAGGAGCCTGTTGTGCAACTTGAGCAGTGACATAATAATGCTGTGCATTTATGAGCTTAACCAAACTACATAACCTAAAATGAAGATGAAAATGAAGACGCCTCGATAGGAAACACAAATATTACCTCCATTTTATTTTTGCGAAACTGCCACTCGCAATTATTTATTTTCCGCCGACTGTACTTGACTCAAAATGTAGCCACTTGCGGATCAGACGGTCGTACACTGCCCGTGTCCGATCTGATCGGCGTTACCGGTATCGGCCGATAATTAGCATTTTATGCTGATCGGCTTTCATGTCATAAGTCGCCGATCCGATCCATGACGTCATCGATAGGCTGCGCACAAGACATTTACATTACGCCGTCGCCGTTGCATATGAATCCGAAAGCTAGTTTACGTTTTTGCCTCGTCACGTGTCTTGTAGCGCAGTGCTGTTACTATTTGATGGCCAATAAAAAACATTCAAAAATGTTTGCATGGTTTAAATAAAGGGTGTTCCAATTATGAACATCCATTTTCTTAGCAGCCTGCAGCATAGACTAAAATGAACATTTGACTCAAGGGTTCTTTATGAACAGTATCAATAGCAAAGCTATGAACTAAAAGGCAACTAACCCAATTGACTTTATATTCATTTAATTCATGTTTCAGCTCAACGTTAAATTATAGCATTGTTGAAATAGTTATTTGGGACTGTTTTATCACGTCAAATGGTTTATATTTGCGAGTTTTAACGTGACGTCCTGTTTTAAGCTTGTAGCCTTTTATTTTGAAGGGAACGCACCGGAACTCGGCATTTTGGCACGAAAACGACAGTAATGGAAGCAAATGCTATAAAACGTTGATTCCTTTACCTCCCCACCACTGAGGCACAAGATTACTGTTTGTGATACTGTGAGACGTTTGTGAAATTTGTCCCAATTCATTGTCATGTAAAATTGCTAGTTTGACCTTTGAAGTTTCAGTTAAGCTTTTTTTTTTTTTTTCCTTTCTTTTTTCCTGTCATCGGCTTTTACGTCGGTCTGAAGACTAAAATAAACGTGAAAAACCATCGGTGCAAAAGTGCAACCAATCGTTTACCTCGTTAGCTGTTAGCAGGGGGTGAGAGTCCTAAGTCTTTTTGCTGTCAAGTCCTGAGTCATGTCCCAAGTCGAGACAGTCAAGTCGCGAGTCTTACACTTTGGAGTTTCACTTACTTTTGAGTCATTTTAACAACAAAGTAATAATACATATGAAAATGTATAATACTTCTAAAGTCGGTACGGTGAACGACTGGTAAGCACATCTTGGCTACACCCTACACCTTGTTGATGTGAATAAAAAATCTGAATTGAACTGCAAAGAACAAAAAGCTTCATCGCAGTACAATATTGACTTATTGATTTCACTTTGTGCCTTTTAACAATTTAATACTGTGTCATGTTGCCGTTGCCAGTAGCAGTAGCGCTCCTGTCAGTGTCAGCCGACTATAAAGCTAAAGTGGAGTGTGACACTATCAAAGCGGTTGAAATGGTGTCCTATATTCAATTATTATTACATTTGTAGTAAATGCGTAAGAATGTTTTGACCAGTTAAATGAATTGGATAATTTCCTGTGGCACTGTTGTGCCGCAACACGGTGGTCGAGAATGGCTGGTGTCGTATAAGTCATCCGAGTGTTGTGTGCGTGCAGATCAACAGTAAGAAGAAGGAGTCGGCGTGGGAGTTCTCCAAGAGTCTGTATGACGCCTGGTCCGGATGGCTGGTGGTAACGCTAACGGGCTTAGCCTCCGGTAATGCCATTAGTCCTTCCGTTGCAACTTGCATGTTTTCCCAGCTCACATTGAGCCAGGGGTGGCACAATTGCATTGCACACGCGTGTGTTCTGCGCACCCCGTTGGCGCAAGCAAACACATTTTCTGTGAAATATTGTCATGCATTGAATTATTCTTCGTTTTCTTAAATCATGTGGGCCATCTTCATATAATTTGATCAATAACGGTAAAGACACTTGTTTAAAAAAAGAAAAAAAAAAAAACACATAATGATGATAATTCTAATCATTTTTTATATACTGCCTTGGTTTTATATGGGTAAATATCGCCAACGGCCACACTTAAAGTGGTCACGCTACCTCCGCTGGCTCCTCTGTCGACTTGTTTTGATAAGCGAGTCCATAACTGGTTCTTAGCGCTCTGAGGCTAGTAAACACTCCTGATTACGCTTAACTACGAACCCAAACTCATTGGATGACCATACAGTCATTCAAGCAAGTGTGGGCAATCATAGGCTGATTTGCTTGGATATTATTTTTGCTATTTTTGATGATGTAGGCGAAGAATTCTGGATTAAAATGTCTGTCACTAACTCATGCAGCCGTGGACGGTACATTGATTCCATGGCAGTCCAATGATTTCTTGAACTTGTATGGAAGAAATCTTTTATTTATGAGGAATAACTTTAAATTTTATATATTTCAATAAAAACCAAAATCGGCATCGAACTTCCAGACTAAACTTGACTGATCGGTGTGAAAACATGAGAGCATTATACTTTGAACAACTGACAAAGTAATTGTGCAACTTGTGTACACACGTGGACAAAATTGTTGGTACCACTCAGTCAACGAAAGAAAAACCCACAGTGGTCACAGAAATGACTTCAATCTGACAAAAAAATTAAAATAATAAAATAATGAAAATTCACCAGTGAAAGTCAGACATTGCTTTTGAATTGAGGTTCAACAGAATTACTTTAAAAAAAAAAAAAAACAACTCATGAAACAGCCCTGGACAAAAATGATTGAAAATAATTTCATATTTCAAACAAGGTGTGTTGGCAAGGCACATCAGCTCGCACATCAGCTCTATGTTCGCAGATGCAAAAATGAAGCATACCAAGCAAAGAACACTGTCCCCACTGTGAAACATGGAGAAGGCTCTGTTATGTTCTGGGACTGCTTTGCTGCATCTGGCACAGGGTGTCTTGAATCTGTGCAGGGTACAGTATAATCTCAAGACTGGCAAGGTGTTGTAGAGAGAAATGTGCTGCCCAGTGTCAGAAAGCTTGGTGTCAGTCGTAGGTCATGGGTCTTGCAACAGGGCAATGACCCAAAACACACAGCTAAAAACACCCAGGAATGGCTAAGAGCAAAATATTGGACTATTCTGAAGGTTCCTTCCATCACCTCTGATCTAAATCCTATTGAATATCTGTGGGAAGCTCATGCATGGCATTGGGAGAAAACACTCTTCAAACCTGACAGCTGGAGCAGTTTGCGCCAAAATACCTACTGAGAGGTGCAGAAGTCTCATTGAAAGTTACAAAAATAGTTTGATTGCAGTGATTGCCTCAAAAGGTTGTGCAACAAAGTAGTAAGTTAAAGTGACCGTAAACTTATTTTGGGACACCTAACGCGCAAGACATTTTGGTATTAAAAGTTTGGAAAAGGCAAACCCCAATGCTGTGTATAATGTAAATGAAAAGAGTACAATGATATTCGAGAGAGAGAGAGATATATATATATATATATATATATATATATATATATATATATATATATATAAAGAGAGAGAGAGAGAGAGAGAGAGAGAGAGAGAGAGAGAGAGAGAGAGAGAGAATTGACCACACTTCAAAGGCGAGACATTTAATGTTTAACTGATGAACTTTAAGCAAAAAAGACATTACTTGGATGGCAGCATGTGTTTCTCCAAAACCTGTTTGTACCTTTCAGCATTAATGGTGCCTTCACAGATGTGCAAGTTACCCATGCCATTGGCACTAACACAGCCCCATTCCATCACAGATGCTGGCTTTTGAATTTTGCACTGATAACAATCCGGATGGTCCTTTTTCTTTTTGACCTGGAGGACACCACATCCATGATTTTCAAAACAATTTGAAATGTGGACTCGTCAGACCATAGCACATCTCAGATGAGCTCAGGCCCAAAGAAGCCAACCGGCGGCGCTTCTGGGTGTTGTTGATAGCTGCCTTTTGCATTGCATGGTAGAGCTTTAACGTGCATTTGTAGTTGTGATTATGCTGGTTTAGAAAGCAGTGCCGCCTGAGGGATCGAAGGTCATGGGTATTCATTGTTGCTTTTTAGCCTTGCCGCTTATGTGCAGAGATTTCTCTAAATTCTCTGAATCTTTTGATATTCTAGATTGTAGATGATGAAATCCCTAAATTCCTGCGAAACGTTCCCTTTAAACTGTTCGACTATTTGCTCACAAAGTTGTGAACCTCGCCCCATCCTTGCTTGTAAACAACTGAGCATTTTGGGGATGGTCCTTTTATACCCAGTTAACCCGGTCACCTGTGGAATGTTCCAAACAGTTGCATTCCTCAACTTTCCAAGTCTTTTGTTGCCCGTCTCAGTGTTTTGGAACCTGTTGCAGACATCAAATTCATGGGAGAATATTTGCCCAAAAACAACTGTAGCAGTTTTGAACATTAAAAATCTACAAATTAACAAATGTTGAAAAGGATTTTCAAATCATTTTTATTTAGGTTTTACGCAACGTCCCAGCGTCATTGCAAAAAAAACACACCGATGAATTAAAGCACAGCAAAACATATTGTTTGGACCTGACACAAAATCAGCAACTAGACAAGTGTTTCAGCAAATAACTGACGATAGGTTCCCAAAAAACAAAATGTGACGAGGCGGAATCACAAATACCGAACCGCAACTGTGCTGGAGTTCACACCATTGGTATGTATCAGAGACTGCTTCACCTTTCTTCTCCTCTCCCTTCTGCCAGGCGCGTTGGCTGGTCTGATCGACATAGCTGCGGACTGGATGAATGACCTGAAGGAGGGCGTGTGCCTGAGTGCCATGTGGTTCAATCACGAGCAATGCTGCTGGACGTCCAACGAGACCACGTTCGCCGAAAGGGACAAGTGTCCCCAGTGGAAGAGCTGGGCCGAGCTGATTCTGGGCCAGGCTGAGGTTAGCTGCTGCTCGTTCACACGGAGGAAGCACTAGATTGAGGTTGTGTTTTTACCTCGACTCCCCCCCTGCAGGGTCCGGGCTCATACATCATGAACTACTTCATGTACATCTACTGGGCGCTGTCCTTTGCCTTCCTCGCCGTGTGTCTCGTCAAGGTTTTTGCTCCATACGCCTGCGGATCAGGGATTCCAGAGGTAAATGAAAAATGGACAATGCGCAGCTTTTTCGGGCCTGATGGACCAAGACCCAAGGCGTGAGTGAACTAAACACTATAAGGGATTCAAAAATTTCCTGAATTAGTTGCCTAGGGCCCCACGACCACTTAGGGCCCTCAGACTTGAACCAGACTGTATGAGTGCAGTGTGGCGTCACCTCCAGACTCATGCGCACGTACCTCTCTGCTCATGCCTCAGTCAGCTTTGACTGTTACATTAGCAAAGTTTGGGAAGTTTGCCGCCTCGTGAAAATAAAGTTAGCATGCTTACGTAGAGAAATGTGATAGTTTCAGGCCAATGTAGGCGAATGGTGAGACCTGGAAGGACGTGATTGGGAGGAACGGCCCCCCCGATCAGAACCCGAGCGGTGTTCTGTTATTGGACTTATGTGTTCGTCACGGATTGTCCATAACGAACACCGTGTTCAAGCATAAGGGTGTCCGCACGTGCACTTGGCACCAGGACACCCTAGGTCGCAGTTCGATGATCGACTTTGTGGTCGTGTCATTGGACTTGCGGCCGCATGTCTTGGACACTCTGGTGAAGAGAGGGGCGGAGCTGTCAACGGATCACCACCTGGTGGTGAGTTGGCTCCGATGGTGGGGGAAGATGCCGGTCCGACGTGGCGGGCCCAAACGTTTTGTGAAGGTCTGGTGGGAACGTCTGGCGGAATCCCCTGTCAGAAGGAGTTTCAACTCCCACCTCCGACAGAACTTTGCTCATGTTCCGGGGGAGGCGAGGGACATCGAGTCCGAGTGGACCGTGTCCCGCGCCTCCGTTGCTGAGGCGGCCGACCGTAGCTGTGGCCGTAAGGTGGTCGGTGCCTGTCGTGGCGGCAATCCCCGAACCCGTTGGTGGACACCAATGGTGAGGGATGCCGTCAAGCTGAAGAAGGAGTCCTATCAGGCCTTTTTGGCCTGTGGTACTCCTGAGGCACCTGATGCGTACCGGCTGCTCAGGCGGAATGCAGCTTTGGTGGTCGCTGAAGCAAAAACTCGGGTATGGGAGAAGTTCGGTGAGGCCATGGAAAAAGACTTCTGGACGGCTTTGAGGAAATTCTGGTCCACCATCCGACGTCTCAGGAGGGGTTAGCAGTGCACCATCAACACTGTGTATAGTAGGGATGGTGACCTCGACTCGGGACGTTGTGAGCCGGTGGGGAGAATACTTCGAAGACCTCCTCAATTCCACTGACACGCCTTCCCATGAGAAAGCAGAGTCTGGGGTCTCTGAGGCGGGCTCTCCTATCTCAGGGTTTGAGGTAACCGAGGTGGTTAAACAACTCCTCGGTGGCAAGGCCCCGGGGGTGGGTGAGATTTGCCCAGAGTTCCTAAAGACTCTGGATGTTGTGGGGCTGTCCTGGTTGACACGCCTCTGCAACATCGCGTGGACATCGGGGACAGTTGCCTCTGGATTGGCAGACTGGTATGGTGGTCTCCCTTTTTTAGAAGGGGGACCGGAGGGTGTGTTCCAACTACAGGGGGATCACACTCCTCAGCCTCCCTCGTAAGGTCTATTCAGGGGTGCTGGAGAGGAGGGTCCGTCGGGAAGTCGAAGCTGAGATTCAGGAGGAGCAGTGTGGTTTTCGTCCAGACCGTGGAACAGTGGACCAGCTCTATACTCTCGGCAGGGTCCTCGAGGGTGCATGGAAGTTCGCCCAACCAGTCTACATGTGTTTTGTGGACTTGGAGAAGGCGTTCGACCGTGTCCCTCGGGGGGTCTTGTGGGGGGTGCTTCGGGAGTATGGGGTACCGAACCCCCTGATACGGGCTGTTCGGTCCCTGTACGACAGGAGTCAGAGTTTGTTCCGCATATCTGGCAGTAAGTCGTTTCCCGTGAGGGTTGGACTCCGCCAATAACTTTTATGGAGAGAATTTTGGTCTGGTTTGGTGGCCTCAGAATTGCATCTCTCTCTGCTTTTTGCAGATGATGTGGTTCTGTTGTCTTCATCAAGCCGTGACCTACAACTCACATTGGAGCGGTTCACAGCTGAGTGTGAAGTGGCATGGAATGAGAATCAGCACCTCCAAATCTGGGGCCAGTGGTGCTCAGTCGGAAAAGGGTGGTGTGCCCTCTCCAGGTTGGCGATGAGATCCTGCTCCAAGTGGAGGAGTCCAAGTCTCTTGGGGTCTTGTTCACGGGTGAAGGAAGAATGGAACGGAAGATCGACAGGCGGATCGGTGCAGCGTCTGCAGTGATGCGGACTTTGTATCGATCCGTTGTGGTAAAGAAGGAGCTAAGCCGAAAGGCGAAGCTCTCGATTTACCGGTCGATCTACGTTCCTACCCTCGCCTATGGTCACGAGCGGTGGGTCGTGACCGAAAGAACGAGATCCCGGATACGAGCGGCCGAAATGAGTTTCCTCCGCAGGGTGTCCGGGCTCTCCCTTAGAGAACGGGTGAGAAGCTCGGTTATCCGGGAGAATGTAAGAGTAGAGCCCCCGTGACCCGACCTCGGATAAGCGGTAGAAAATGGATGGATGGTCGGAAACATGGGATACCTCTGGATGTAACTCTCGATATTTCCTCTGCCCCCCAGATCAAGACCATCTTGAGCGGATTCATCATCAGGGGATACCTGGGCAAGTGGACCCTGATGATAAAGACCATCACTTTGGTGCTGGCAGTGGCGTCGGGCCTGAGTCTAGGAAAAGAGGGTCCGCTGGTCCACGTGGCCTGCTGCTGCGGGAACATCTTCTCTTACCTCTTCCCCAAGTACAGCAAGAACGAGGCCAAGAAACGAGAAGTGGGTGCGACCAATTTTGTCCGCCATTTTTTGCTCACTTTTTTTCCATTTACAAGATCACTTTATCTCGCGCAGGTTCTCTCTGCCGCGTCGGCGGCTGGAGTGTCAGTGGCGTTCGGAGCGCCGATAGGTGGTGTCCTCTTCAGCCTGGAAGAGGTGAACCTTGTCCACTGATCCTCGAATGTGCGCTGATAGGATAAGACTTTACACCTCTCCTGTCTCCCCTCCAGGTGAGCTACTACTTCCCTCTCAAGACACTGTGGCGTTCCTTTTTCGCCGCCCTGGTGGCCGCCTTTGTCCTGCGTTCCATTAACCCATTTGGAAACAGCCGCCTGGTTCTGTTCTACGTGGAGTACCACACCCCCTGGTACCTGTTCGAGCTCATCCCCTTCATCCTTCTGGGAGTTTTCGGGGGCCTGTGGGGGGCCTTCTTCATCCGAGCCAACATTGCTTGGTGTCGGCGTCGGAAGTCGACCCGCTTTGGCAAGTTCTTGGGCTGTCTGAGGTCCAAATGTCCGCTTGGAAATCCAGTGAAACCCCGTGAATCGTGGCATACGGTGTATGTTCCTGTGAAAACCTGTAATATCGAGAGACCATATGAACAAATGTTTGAATAGTTTCATTCCTCCCACACGTTTGTAAGACATCTAAACTTCTTCAACTGTTTGTGTGACAATCTCACTTAGCTAACTCAAATAAAATAAAAGAGAATTAAACGTGCATTTAAATGCCAAAATACAGCGAGCCCTGCTTTAAATGCGAAAACGGTGATTAATTGATTGCCTATAGATGCCACAAGAAGAACTACTTTTGTCCAATTGAAGCTAGAGTGACTCTATAGCCAGGACTTAGTACAGAAGTGTCAATATAATTTCAACAAGCACCGTTGTTTTGCTGTAGTAGTGTCTGAAAAGGCCCCTCTGACAGCTACCATTGTTTGACCCAGTTTTGTGTCCACATTGTCCATATTGGGCTTAGACCGCCCCCTATCCTCTGATTGGTTGCCTCCATGTGGACGACCCAAACCTCAGTACAGAGGCAGGCAGAGCTCTTCGCTCGTGACCTAGATTTGCTCGAAAGTCGTACGGCCGGCAGAAAGACATCTGTAAATTAGGAATTTGGGGACTATTTGAATTCATATTTCACGTTTACTGCGGGAGGCCCCGTAGAGCCGATATAACATCCCAAACACGTCTTTAACCTCAGGTAAGTATCCAGTAATGGAGGTGATCCTGGTGGCCGCGATCACAGCCGTCGTCGCGTTCCCCAACCCGTACACCCGCCAGAACACCAGCGAGCTGATAAAGGAGCTCTTCACCGACTGCGGCCCGCTAGAGTCCTCGCAGCTCTGCCAATACCGCAGCCAGATGAACGGCAGCAGGGCCTTTTCGGAATACCCCAACCGGCCGGCCGGGCCTGGCGTGTACACTGCCATGTGGCAGCTCTGCCTAGCGCTCATCTTTAAAATCATCATGACCATATTCACATTCGGCCTCAAGGTGAGCCTGTGTTTGTGATGCTTGTATGATCCACATTTCAGACGAAACCAAATCGGCCGCTTTCTTTCCTCCAGGTCCCGTCAGGTTTGTTCATTCCGAGCATGGCCATCGGGGCGATCGCGGGGCGAATCGTTGGCATTGCTGTGGAGCAGCTGGCGTATTACCACCACGACTGGTTCCTGTTCAAAGAGTGGTGTGAGGTTGGAGCAGACTGTATCACGCCGGGACTGTATGCCATGGTGGGGGCCGCGGCCTGCCTTGGTGAGTCTACGAATGGCGGAGGCTTAGGGTTCGACGCAGGAACGCGGTGTCGTAATTTAGTTCACAAAAGCAGCCAGTGTTAACTCTTAACTGACTCATAAAACAAACGAGAATTAGAGATTGTATACTTAGGGTTAGGATGGAACTATGTTCACACTCAAGGTTTTTATTATTATTTTCTTTTCAAATTCCTTGAAATTGCCAAAAATGCGTCAGGACGCGCGGCCACATTTACTTTTGTTGTCCTCCCGCGCAGGCGGCGTGACCCGTATGACCGTCTCCTTGGTCGTCATCGTCTTCGAGCTGACCGGCGGCCTCGAGTACATCGTGCCCCTCATGGCTGCCGTCATGACCAGCAAATGGGTGGGAGATGCTTTCGGCCGCGAGGGGATCTACGAGGCCCACATCCGTCTCAACGGGTACCCCTTCCTGGACGCCAAGGAGGAATTCACGCACACGACGCTCGCCAGGGAGGTGATGAGGCCGCGCCGCTGCGACCCGCCGCTCGCTGTGCTGACGCAGGACGACCTGACCGTGGAGGACCTGCAGGGTGTCATCAACGAAACCAGTTATAATGGTTTTCCGGTGATCGTGTCCAAGGAGTCCCAGAGGCTTGTGGGTTTCGCTCTGCGCAGAGATATCACCATCGCCATAGGTAACCAGCCCCCATTTCCGTTTTGCAGACCCTTTCCAAAAAATGTGCATATCATGGAGAAGTTTGATTTCTGTAATTCCATTCAAAAAGTTAAACTTTCATAGATTATTGATTAAGGGCCCACAATTTAAACAACTTCAAGTATTTGTTTATTTTTGCCAAATTTGGGCTTCCACCTCATAAAAGCCACTTCTTCTTTTCCTTTGGGCTTGTCGCCACAGCGCGTCCTCCTATTCCATGGAAGCCTATCTCCTGCATCCTCCTCTCGAACACCAACTGCCCTCAGGTCTTCCCTCAAGACCTCCATCAACCTTCTCTTCGGTCTTCCTCTCGCTCTCTTGCCTGGCAGCTCCATCCTCATCATCCTTCTGCCAATATACTCACTATTTCTCCTCTGGACGTGTCCAAACCATCGAAGTCTGCTCTCTCTAACTTTGTCTCCAAAACATCGAACCTTGGCCGTCCCTCTGACGAGCTCATTTCTAATTTTGTCCAACCTGGTCACTCTGAGAGCGAACCTCAACATCTTCATTTGCTCTGCTTCCTGTCGTCTCTTCAGTGCCGCCGTCTCTAATCCGTCCATCGTGGCCGGCCTCACCACGGTTTTATAAACTTTGCCCTTCATCCTCGCAGAGACTCTTCTGTCACATAACACACCTGACACCTTCCTCCGCCCGTTCCAACCCGCTTGGACCCGTTTCTTCACTTCCTGACCCCACTCCCCATTGCTCTGGACGGTTGACCCCGAGTATTTCAAGTCCTCCGCCCTTGCTATCTCTTCTTCTCCCTGCAGCCTCACTCTTCCCCCACCACCCCTCTCATTCATGCACATATATTCTGTCTTACTTCGGCTAATCTTCATTCCTCTGCTTTCCAGTGCATGCCTCCATCTTTCTAACTGTTCCTCCAGCTGCTCCCTGCTTTCACCGCAGATCACAATGTCATCTGCAAACATCATGGTCCACGGGGATTCCAGTCTAACCTCATCTGTCAGCCTATCCATGAGCACTGCAAACAGGAAGGGGCTCAGGGTTGATCCCTGATGCAGTCCCACCTCCACCTTAAATTCGTCTGTCACACCTACAGCACACCTCACCGATAAAGTCAGTCACTCCTGTACTACTCAAACATACTTCTCTGCCACTCCAGACTTCCGCATGCAGTACCACAGTTCCTCTCCGGGTACTCTGTCATAGGCTTTCTCTAGATCTACGAAGACACAACGTAGCTCCTTCTGACCTTCTCTGTACTTTTCCATCCACACCCTCAAGGCAAATAATGCATCTGTGGTCCTCTTTCTGGGCATGAAACCAGACTGTTGCTCGCAAATCCTCACTTCTGTCCTGAGTCTCGCCTCCGCTACTCTTTCCCATAACTTCATTGTGCGGCTCATCAACTTTATTCCTCTATAGTCGTTTTGAAAGTACCATATTCTGATTGATTTAATGTGACCCTAATTTCTTTTTTTTCCCCTCTACAAAAACTGAGAAGCAAATGGTGATTTCGTCACCGTATTTGAATTCCTGACTTCGTGGGTTTTATGCGCTGGAAGCCCAAATTCTGTAAAAATAAACAAATAAACACTTGATATGGTTTAAATTGTGGGCCCTGAATCTGTAATCTATGAAAGTTGATATTTTTGAATGGAATTATGGAAATAAATAAACTTTTGTCACACTTCAATGTTTCCCATCAAACAAATGTAAGTATCAGTCAAAGACAAAACAAGTGAACACAAAATGCAATTTTAAAATGTTTTTCATGTTTTGATTGAGGGAGAAGCAAAAATCCAAACCTCCATGGCCCTGTGAAAAAGTCATTGCTCCCTAAAACTAAGAAGTGGTTGACCCATCCTTAGCAGCAACAACTGCAATCAACTTGCAATGAGTCTTCTACAGCGCCGTGGACGAATTTTGGCCCACTCATCTTTGTAGAATTGTAATTCAGCCACGTTGGAGGGCATTTTTAAGGTCGTGCCACAGCATCTCAATAGAATTCAGGTCAGGACTTTGACTAGGTCTTTCCAAAGTCTTCATTTTGTTTTTCTTCAGCCTTTCAGAGGTAGACTTGTCGGCGTGTTTTGGATCATTGTCCTGCTGCAAAACCCAGGTTGTTTTCAGCTTGAGGTCACCAACAGATGGCCCGACATTCTCCTTCGGCGGTTTTTGGCATACAGGAATTCATGGTTCCCATTTAGCACAGCAAGTCTTCCAGGTCCTGAAGTAGCAAAACGGCCCCAGACCATCACACTCCCTCCACCATATTTTACTGTTGGCATGATGTTCTTTGTTACTTTTACGCCTGGTGTAACGGGACACACGCGTTCCAAAAAGTTCAACTTTGGTCTCGTCGGACCGTAGAGTATTTTAGCGAAAGTCTGGGGATCATCAAGATGTCGTGTGGCAAAATTAAGATGAGCCTTAATGTTCTTTTGGCTCAGCAGTGGTTTTCATCTCGGAACCAGTCTCTTTCTTATGGTGGAGTCATGAACCCTGACCTTAACGGAGGCCTTCAGTTCTTGGGTTGTAACCCTTCCCCCATTGAGCCAACACCCAACTTCTCACAGCGTGCGGCCGGCAAACGAAAACAGTTCAAGCGTTTTTCCGAACTCCGACCTTTTTTTATGCCGTGGGCCAATCCTAATAATACAACCTTTAGCGGCTAAGTGCAACTTCAAGGCGCTCAGGCTTTTAGTCGACAGGAAGTGCTTGCGACGCGCTTGCTCGATTTCGCGAAGCAACAAGTCCTTGCTCGCCGTTGCTTTTATGTAGGCCTATCTGTATTTGTCACCGTTTGGGGTCTTCCAGTTGCCGCGTGGCATTCAGAACTGTGTCCAAATATATTTCAGCCACTCCAAATAATCAAACGGGCCACGTCAAAAACGGTTTGCCCTCCCTCTATATTCACGGGCGCCTCCGAGTTAAGTCGGCATGTGAGCAGATACTCGTGGTCGACATGAAAAGACCCCCGACACCAAATGGCCCTCACAACTCCTTCTGTCCAAATGTGAATTTCGTTTCCAGTTTACATCATGAATTTGATGTGAATGAGTTCATACGCAAATGCTAAGCTAAAACATGTGTTGCAATTGGCGTGAAACCTCGGCGGCGGATTGGCATCCCAGACAAATCAGTCGCACCACGTATGACTCGTGCTGCTCGGGTCGGCATTGTGTTCACACTTCATGACAGTTTGGCCCTGATTTCAAAGAACTGACCCGCGTTGTTGTCGGCCACTGCTTATTGCAGACAAACATTTTGTTCCCGGGACAATATTGAGCAAATCCCGTACGTGGAGTCACTGTCCGTCTTTCCGTCTACGGTGACTCTTGGCCAGCGAAAACGATCGGTGAACTAACCCCGAAGCCCCCGCCTCCCTTCTTGCACTCTGACAGAGAACGCTCGCCGCAAACAAGAGGGCATCGTGTTGAACTCCAGGGTGTACTTCACTCAACACGCCCCCACCCTCCCCGCCGACAGCCCGCGTCCCCTCAAGCTGCGCTCCATCCTCGACATGAGCCCCTTCACCGTCACCGACCACACCCCCATGGAGATTGTGGTGGACATCTTCAGGAAGCTGGGGCTGCGCCAGTGCCTGGTCACTCACAACGGGTGAGTGGAGAGTGCGCTTGTGTGTGCCAAGTTGCGCCCGGCTGTGTCCCTGAATGTGCCCCGCGGTCGAGAAGCGGCGAGGCGCTGTGCAAGTAACGGGTGTGTGTTGCAGGATTGTGTTGGGCATCGTCACAAAGAAGAATATATTAGAGCATCTGGAGGAGCTCAAGCGGCACACGGAGCCCCTGGTGACTAGTCCTACCCCTTTGCACACCGCACACCCCCGCCCCTCTTCCCTCGAGGGAGGGATGCAGCAGAAACCTCGGTGTGGTCAAAAACCTGCTTTCACTTCCTGCCGGGGGGTCAGGGTTAGCGCGCGAGAGCTCTCGCCGTTGATTTGCTACTTTCGAGCGGTCTTGGCGAGTCGTCAAGAGTAGATTTGCCACGTTGCCCGAGCCGGAGCGAAGGGCTGCATCGGTAGCTTGACCGCGTTCTTGCGGCTTCGGTGACGAGATTTACCGCATTAGAGCCGCTGTGCCCATAAATTTGCCATGTCGGAGCAGTTTTGCCAAAGCGCCGCGCGGCCGTAGTATTTGCCGCGGTGTAGAAGCCGCACAGAAAGGCCCTCATGAAGATCCGTAGTACGGCCGCAACGCTTCATCGGGGCCCTCCGAGTTTTTCCGCGTTGCAGTGAAGAGTCGTAGCCGTACGTTTGCCATGTGGTAGAAGGGCCTCGGCCGCAACGAAGCGCTTTCGCCGTAGATTTACCGCGTTCCTTAAACTCTGTGGCCCCCGCCGCCCTACGATTTGCCACCTTGCAGCAGCTGTAGCTGTTGAATTGCCACGTTGCACAGCCACGGCGAAGACTCACCAGTGGTGCCAATGAATTATCAGCGGATGTTGCTGAAGGCGGCTCGGCGCTATTTGTTTCTAGAAGTTGCTAAATGACGTTGCGTGATGACATCATTGCTGTACCGTACATATGGAGAACATTACCTAGATTGCACCGGGCCGTGACTCAAATGAATCGCCCATCTCAGCCAAACTTCATTTGAAATTTGATCAGAATCAGATGAGTCTGATTCATTTATCACGTTGCCGAACTGTTTAAGCCGGTGGTTCTCAAAATGTATTGATTGATTGATTTTTTTAAAATAACCTACCAGGGTACTGCATTTTGATCTTGGTCGTGATGGTGGTAAAAAATGTTTTTGATGTAGATGTGAAAACGATGAACAGGTGATTCCGCAAATGGGTCGAGTGTAGTCGATATTGTAAGCCACTGTAACGTTATGCACAGATTCGTTAACAGTGCACTTAAATAATGGGGGGGGGGGGGCAATTGACTTCATGAATGAAATAGAATGTATTGCACATAAAATTTAAATACAAATAGTACCTAAAGAAAAGGTTAAAAACAGTTGTTAAAGTAAGAATCGCTACTTTACATGTATCAAGTAAATGTACAACTCCTAATGCTTTTTTACAACTAGGCAAAAGGTCTTGTGGTTTTCCGTACTGCTGTTGTGAGTAAAAATGTATTTTGAGTCACCAAAAGTAGCAAAATTGGTTGGGGGGGGGGGAAAACGCCGTTAATGATTGTTCCTCTGTGTGTGTTTTAACATCGCTGCTCATGTTGCCACATCGGATGACATCGGACCCGTTGCCGTAACGGCCCCTCGGCGAGTCGTCCATTTGAGGGTGTTTTTGTGATCTTAGCAAGGAGAACCCTTCCCGCTCGCTTCCCGACTGCGGCGCTCGCGCTGATGCGGGAAGTTCATTTGCCCAACCCAGCCGACTCCCATTTGCGTCAACTGTCTGTCGTCGCGTTTATAGGCGACGTAGTCATTAGCATTAGCATGCTAACAATAGCAGGCCAGAATTGCTAAAGTAGCGGCTATGCTAACATGGGATGTGTTACATTAGCACAGGGGTGTCAAACTCATTTTAGTGCGCGGGCCACATTCACCGCAATTAGACCTCAAGTGGGCCGGACCGCCATATTTGTGGTTTAAAATGTCATAAATAACAGCGATTCAAAATTGGACTTTTTTTACTCGTGATGATCTTGTTACAAATTTGGTTACAAATCATAGGAGCAGTCTTAAAATGTTAACCAACGTTTATTTCAACAGTATTATGAATTAGTGAGCGTGCACCATTCAGTTACCCGCATGCGTCTTTTGTAAGTGAAGCTTTTGACTGACATTTCGTAATATTCAATGTCTTAAAACATTTCTACAGGAGCTATTTATTTCCACAGAACTGTCGTGTGAACAAGGCACACCGTCTTATACCAGCGTGCTCCTGAAACGTTTTGGGGCCTCCACAAGTGCAGAAATGTCATTTAAGTGTTGTCAGTGCGCCTTCCAGTGGACAAAACGAGCAACACACGTTAGTCTTATTGTAAAATGGATGGGCGGCGCATATGTTTGACACCCCCGCCTGAGCATGTTGAGCCAATTGCGCAAGTCTACTACGCAACCACTTGAAAATGAGAAATGTGTCGACAAATAAATGCAACTGAATCCCCAACGGTGTTCGCATACCTGCAGCTTGTACGAACAGGCCCTCCCTTCCCCACTTGGCTGACACTTTTGTTTCCTGCGTTTCTTCCTTGAACCGGCTTCTGTCTGTCATTGGTCAGTGTTATGGGCTTCCTTTTTCATGCCAGCCGCCCCCCACCCCTGAAACTGGTGCCAACGAATCTTAATTGTGCTGACTCTTCCGCTCTCTCTCTCTCGCTCTCTCCTGCAGGCGGCTTCTTGGCATCGTGACAAAAAAGGATATCCTGCGTCACATGGCTCAAATGGCCAACCAAGATCCCGAGTCCATCATGTTCAACTGATCCGCTCCTTTCAGGATGGATGGGAGGAGCGAGAAGTGTGCCTCTTGGATGGCGCAAATCTCTGACATACAGCCCCTTTTCCCCATGTTTCTCCTTTTTTGTGCTTCATCCACTCTTGAGTTGGGAGATTTGACACGCACACCTTACACGTGGTTGGAATTGTCACTTCGCCCGAATGATTTTTGCAAATGTTCCAGATGGTGCAATCTTTTTTTTTTTTTTTAAAATACCGATCCGTCCATCATTGTGAAGTTCCCCCCCACCGCCCTCCCCCAAAACGACATCTGTGAATTTATCGTATGCGATTAACTTTCCACGACTGCTACTTTTCCCGTTTAACACAGCGGACCTTTGAACCAGTGGTGAGCGCATTTGCCTCACAGTTCGGGGGCTCTGTGTTTGAATCCTGAGTGGAATTTGTCATGTTCTCTCTAGCGCTTGCGTGGGTTTTCTCTGGCATCCTCCCGCAACACGCTAAGATAATTGAAGACTAAATTGTGCATACGCGTGAGTGTCAATTGTCTGGCGACCGGTTCAGCGTGTACCCCACCTCTCCCTCGACCTCCACAGAAAATGGACGGACAAAGGGTCGTTAGTCTGTATGCGCTGCGATTGACCGGTCCGGAGCGTGCCCCAAGTCGGCCGATTTAGGCTCCAGCTCGCACGCGACCGAGGACCAGTGCACGAGAACATCGAATTTAAAGACGCATCAGGTAACCCGTTCAATGTTTATCTCAGCACAGAGGCTCCAGTTTGTCAAGTCCACTGACCGTTGGCCGTCCTACTGCTTCCCGGCGTCGACCCGTCTCGGTTTCTTAATTTATGAAGTTGTGCATTGTTGTGATATTTGCTTTCTTTGATTGTACATTTGAAACATGGTTGATTAAATTTGGTGCGAAATGGTCACGTTTATATTATGGCGAGTGCTCTGAAGCTGTGCCCTGGACAACTCGTGGAAGAGCTTTACTCAGTGACATCGCCATATATCGAGTTTAAATTTGGTATGGCTTGATATTCACAAGCAGGTTGGCACATCTGCCTCACAGTTCTGAGGACCGGGGTTCAAATCCCGGCCGCACCTGTGTGGAGTTGGCGTGGCTTTCCTCCCACATCCCCCCCCCTCCCCCCAAAAAACCCGCGTGCTCGGTTGATTGACGACGACTAAATTGCCCGTAGGTGTGAATGTGAGTGCAAACGGTTTCTATGTGCCCTGCGATTGGCCGGCGACCAGTTCAGGGTGTACCCTGCCGAGATGGGCTCCTGCACCCCCACGACCCTCGTGAGGCTAGGCGGTATGGGGAACGAAGGAATATTTACATATTGTACGTTTTGACAAACGGCTAAAGAAAATATTTCAGGCAACAGAAAAAAAACAGCATTTATCTTGAGGAATAAAGCAAAACAGGTTTTTGGGGTGTGTGTAAATTTATTTCAAGGCCGAATGAGCGTTCAATGAAAGAAACAACACATTTTACATCTCGTTCTCACTTCTATTGACTACAAAAGGCATCAGGAGAGCACCGGTAATAGCAAAGCAGAAAAAGATCCCAGGCACGCCCACCGAACGGCCCACACGGCACTCGCGCGCAATCCCACCAGGTCAGTCGTGGAACAATAGAACCGGAGAACAAATGTGTGTGTACGGTACATCCGTGTTGCTAATTTGATCAGGGCAAGAATGAAGGATACAAGAATTGAAACAGAGGAGGCTGATGCCTCAGAAACTCACTCGTGGTGGATTTCTTTGCTGATGGAAGTTACATTCAAGTGAGACAAGAAACGAAACACCGGCACGCGATTGGTCAGTTGAGCTTTCCAGCGGGCGTCTTCCTCGTCACACGTGACTCTCGTAAAAAATCTGACAGGGCGGGAGGCTGTGGGCGGCGGGCTCTTTGCTCCGATTTCCTTCCGCGTTGTCGTCGCGCGGCGGGAAGGTCGCGGCGCCGTCGGGTTCGAGCTGCGGGTGAACCGACACCTGGATGGCGATTTGCTGCGGCTGCTCCTGGACAGACGAGTTGTCGGAGTCCGCGGCCGGCGATTCGCTGCGCTCCAGCTGCCGCCCTCGCTCCCGCAGGAGGGTGAACGTGTCCCTCGGGCCGTCGCCGCCGCGCTCCCTCGCTTCGGGCGCCTGCCTGAGGAAGGTGTGCCTCATCTCCTCCACGCCCACCACCTCCAGGATTTCCTCCACGAAGGTGCGGCAGTTCATGATGAGCGGCGGCAGCGGGATGCTGCGCGCCAGCTCCTCGATGTAGCGCGCCAGCTCCATGGTCTTGAATTGCGTTACCTTGGCCAGCTCTAGCGTCTTGGTGGAGGTTATGATGGGGATGCGCTTGGCGATCTCAAAGGCCTTCTGCAGCTTCTCGGCGCCCTCGGTGCGGAAGAACTCATTGATGGCTTTCTCGGTCTTCTTGAGGTGGCTGCTCATCATGCACAGGCGCGTCACGTTGAGCGCCATGATAATGCTGAAGGTCACCAGGCACACCACCATATAGTAGACGCCCATGTCACCCTTGGTGAAAACCACGCGCAGCGTGACGGTGCAGTTGGAGGCGCCGTGCGCATTGGACGCCACACACGTGTACTTGCCGCGGTCAGCGAATTCGATGCCGGTGATGTTGAGGATTCCGTTCTCCAACAGCCACCACTTCCCACCTGCGGAGATACAAACGGACGGAGTCAACGCGGCCTCGTGTCGTTGCCATACGCCAGAGGGCCGAGGCAGACAGCAAAATACATGTTTCTGAGATGTATGAATTGGCGAAACTGTCGGAAGTATTTCTCATCTTCAGTTATTACTGTTGTATAAAGACAAAGAGTGTAATCAATCAGTTCCATCTGCGGCTCCTGTGACGCTGTTCCAGGGTCTTGTGTGACTGAATCTCGGATGGCCGTTTGTCAGATAAATAATTGTTTTCGCTGGGCCGTAGCCATCGGTTCCTGCGTTGATCGGCTGTTAGCATAATCGGGACGCTTTGTAGAAAAGTGCCGGCTGATGTTATGTTCCCCTAAAATCGCAATGGGTTCTTTACAAATTAGACATGCAGCCTCTGATCGGACTTCAGTGAAAAAGTATTTCGTAGTCCATTCTCAGAAGAGTCGCTGAGAAAAAAAACAACAGCCCGAGTCAAGTCAATGCATCACTGTCTCGACAGCACAACCTGGTGGAACCACTCGGCATTACAGGACAAGGTCAAATGAACGTAATCGTGCTTTTGAGACGCTTCGGTGGATTCCGTACCAATCTTTGGCGGGCCGAATTGAAATGATCAAATGGGCCCGGGGAGGCCCGCGGGCCGCAGTTTGCCCACCCCTGGCTCAGGATCGTAATTGCTCGCACTTGCGTCCGTGGTTTTTATTCAGCGCGTCATACACGACACACCCAAAATGTGAATTTCCATATTTTCACAATTTTGCCAAGGACATTGCCGCGGGACAGTTTGTGCTGCAATTCTGCCTGCTGTTCAATGACATAACAATCCTTGCGCTGTAATTGTTCATAGATGATGGCTTCCATATTTGTTATTTTAATGTTTTTATTGCTTTGACCTTGTAATTAAATTGCAGCCTGAATCAAAGTACCGTAATTGCTCGTGGATAATGCGCACCCCCCCCAAAATTGTCAGAAGTCAATTTTAGTATGACTGACGACTGAAAAACAACCATCATTAATTTCTTTATGGTCATGTTTTTTTTAATGATAATGCTGTTCTGAAATGCTTGACCGTTTAATTTGAATCCCATTCAAATCAAATTAAATGCGTTTTCTGTCAAGACTTGTACTCGTCTTCCAAATTCTGCCCGGGTAATCCAAGATATGAGCACAACTGTGTGTGTTCTAATTTAGTCAATAAAAGTAGGGCTGTGAATTTTAAAATAAGAGCAAGTCAATTAAAAGGAGAGCGCTTAACTTCAGAATAATTCTTTGCAAAAAAAAAAAAAAAAAACAACGAAATACAAATAATATTTCATATTTTGATCATATGTGTAGAAGCAACATCGTGCATCGTAAAAATGCATTATACATGGGTAGAAGTGTTTTCCAGAATTTTGAGGTCAACTTTGGGAGTGCGTATTATACACGAGATATACGGTATATGAGAATTTTGACATGCCGTCATCAAAAATGTGTCTGTGGATGAATTTGCCTTTACCAATTATGTTTTCAACATTGGTTAAAGAAAAGAAGGGGAAAAAAATCGATCAATCAGATCTCAAAAGTAAATGAAACCTTGCAAATAACATGAATTGGACAATTTATGCATGGGAAGTGGGTATGGAAAGTATTCAGAACCCCTTCAATTTTTCACATTTAGCAATCCAATGAAGGTGTAGAACCATCTCAAGGATGTTCAGAAGACATGGAGAGCACCCGGGTGAACTATAGCAGTGCCACAGCAAAGGGTCGGAAAACTTACTGTAATCGGCGGCGGGCCTATTATGGCCCACGGACCGCTAGTTGTATTAATGAATTCCCATTTCTCCATTGATCTGGAATTTCTTTTGATCTTGTCCTTTTGTTGCAGCTTTTTTAGATCTTTTGTCCAGCTTGATTTTGAAAGTGGTTTTTGGATTGAACAGGTCTGGAGGTAAGCAGGCTTTGGGTGTGATCGGTGAAAATTTACCAAAAATTGTGATTAGCCACAATTGATTAGCAAGGAGTAACTTGAATATTTCTTTTCCTTAATCAATGATATCACAATATAAAAAAGAGCATTTTAAATTCACTCGGGTTATATTTGTCAACTATTTACATTTGTTGGATGATCTTATGCAAAAATATAAGAATTTGAGAACGGGGCCAATACTTTTTTCACGTCAAAGGTGGAGCGTGTCAAATAATTCAAGTGTACAATAACAGCTATTTATTGGGTTGTTTAAAATGGACCCGAGCTGCCGGACAATCAATTCTAAATGACAAAGACTGCTGAGCACATACAGAGCCACGCTCCAAAACGACTAATGAGTTGTTGATCTCGCCATACTTCAAAGCGGCGCCACTTTGAAGCGTATTCATTCAATTATGGCCGCGAACCTCGCGTGGGTCCCAAAACGCTACACCGCCTGCGAATGTGATCCGAGATGCTAAACCATGTTTTAGGAGTTAAGTTTAAGGGAATTTTTGCCCATTGTTCCAGGAGCATAGTTGTGAAGTCAGGCGCTAATGTTGGACGAGAAGGCCTGGCTCACTGTCCACTTGAAATCAACCCAAAGGTGTTCTGTCGAGTTGAGGGCAGGACAGTGAAGTTTATCCATACCAAATGATCTCATCCATGTCTTGCTTTGTGCACTGGTGCACAGACATGTAATCCCCAAACTGTTTGATTGTCCAAAATCTCTTGGTATGACGAAGCCTTCAGAGAGAAAACCTGATGTATAAAGGCTGTTTTTTTTTTTTTTTTAATTAATGCCTGATCTTCACGCACAATGTGAATTTAAGAATAAAAACGTTTGATTATATATATAAGGAAACCAATTAGTCATAGATTAAGTGAAAGGTCTTATTTTCTGTTTTGTATTAATAATTGTTCTTTATCCATCCATCCATCCATTTTCTGAGCCGCTTCTCCTCACTGGGGTCGCGGGCGGGAGGCGGCGGGGTACACCCTGAACCGGTACCTTGGAAAAAATGTACACTGCGATATCCATTGCGACATGACAAACTACACAAGGCAAAACTGTTCTCTCACTATTGCAGATTTAGTGCGTTGCAGATTTCCCCCCCCCCCCCCCCCCATTCATAAATTCATAGCTAAGGAGGATGGCTGTTCACAAGAGTTCTGTGTCCAAGCACATCAATGGGAAGTCGAGTGGAAGGACAAAATGTGGCAGGAGAAGATGCAGAAGCGAGAGAGATGATCGAGGGCTTCAGCGGATTATCAAACAGAGAAGATTCACCAATCTAGCAGAGGTCCAGAAGAGTGAAATGAGGCGCGAGTCACAGCTTCGAAAACCATCACATTGAGTCGCATCCGGGAGATGGGCTACAACTGGCGGGTTCCTCGGGTCAAGCCACTTCTGAGCCTAAGCCACCGTAGGAAGTGTCTCAACTGGGCCAAGGAGAAGAATGACTGGAGGCCAGTGGTCCAAGTCCTCTTTTCCTTTGATTCGGGATGCAAGGTCCACGGGTTTGGAGGAAGACAGGTGAAGAACAGAACCCAAGCTCCTTGAGGTCCAGTGTGAAATATCCACAGGCAGTCATGATTTGGGGTGCAATGTCCAGTGCAGGTGTTGGGAAACTCTGCTTTCTTAAATCCGAGGTCACCGCAACAGTCTACCGGAATGTTTTGGAGGACTTCATGGTTCCTTCTGCTGAAGATCTGTATGGAGACGCAGAGTTCATCTTCCAGCAGGACCTGAGCCCTGCCCATACCGCCAGAAGCACCAAAACCCGGTTTGATGCCCATGCCATCACAGTGCTCGACTGCCCAACCAACTCGCGGATGTAAATCTATGAGGTATGATCCAGGGGAAAATGAGGGGCACCGGACCCCAAAACATAGAAGAACTGACAGCAAGTATCAAGGAAATCCGGGCTTCCATAGCTCCCGGGCAATGCCACAGGCCGATTGCCTCGATGCCACGGCGCGTCGAGGCAGTGATTCAAGGCAAGTATTGAACATTAACATGTCGTTTTGAAAGCACCATATTTTGATGGCTTTCATGTGAAATGCTTTAACTGGTGGGCCCTGAATCTATGATCGATGAAAGTTGATCTTTTTGAATGGAATTATGGAAATAAATACAACTTTTCCATGATATTCCCCTTTTTTTGGAAAGGGTCTGTATAACTGGCAATAAGTCCTTCACGTCTCTGTGGAGATACTTTGGCCCACTCTTTCTTGCAGAATTGTTGGAATTCGGCAAAAAGGGTTAGGGCTTTTCGAACGTGAACGGCCTTTTGAAGGTCACGCCACTGCCTTTCAATCGGATTTAAGTCTGGACTTTGACCACGACGCTCCAAAACGTTCATTTTGTTTTTTAAGCCATTCAGAAGTCGACTTGCTGGGGTTTCGGATGGTTATCCTGCTGCAGAACCCAAGTGCGCTTCAAAAACTGATGGCTGAATATTCTCCTTCAGGATATTCTGTTAAATAGCACAATTCGCGGTTCCATCAATCACAGCAAGTTGTCCAGGTCCTGAATGAGCGAAGCAGCCCAAGACCATCACGCTACCACCCAACGTGTTTGACTGTTGCTAGGAAGTTCTTTTCCCGTGCTGCAATTAACCCCGATGTAACGAGACGCACGCATTCCAAAAAGCAACTCTCTCCCGAAACTCTTGGGAGTCATTCAGATGATGTTTTTTGTTTCTGCAAAGGTAAGGTGAGCCTTTGTGGTCTTTTGGGTCAGCAGTTGTTTTCGCCTTCCAACTCTGCCACGGATGCCATTTTTGCCCAGTCTCGTCCTTCTTCTTGTGTCATGAACACTGATCTTCTGCAGTTCTTTAGAAACCGTCCCGAGTTCCTTTGTGTCCTCTTCGATGAGTCATTCCTGTTCTCTTAAGGCCTCTTTATACTCCCGCGGTCGACAACGGCCGCCTCGCATCACGTGACCCGCGTGGCCCCTGTACGCCGCTTGACGCGCACACGGCAAAAAACGCTGCCGCGCGTAGAACGCCGCGGAGGTCGCCTCTCGTGATTGGTCCGTTTTAGTCACATGCTGTGATGATGTCATCGGCGTTCCTCCCGGTTCCGCGCAGCGTCCCGTGGCGTCGTACCCGATACCGGCCGTAGCGACACCCCCGAGGCTTGGAGGAGAACTGAGCACACTTTCAAAACAGCGCGTGTGGGTTGCGCTCGAGTACGAAGGCAGACGGCGTGCGGGGCAGCCGCAGTGACGTCAGCTCTCCAAAAATATCAGAATTTGAGAAGGGGAGAAGGGGACACTCTTGAGGTGGTCCAGCACGCCTCAAGAGCGTCACAGGTCCCCTGCTGGACCCCCTGCAGTTTGCCTACCGAGCCAACGGGTCTGCGGATGATGCAGTCGACATGGGACCGCACTTCATCCTAGAACACCTCGACAGTGCAGGGACCTACGCGAGGATCCCGTTCGTGGACTTCAGCTCAGCGTTCGACACCGTCATCCCTGAACTCCTTTCAACCAAGCTTCTCCAGCTCAGCGTCTCACCTGCCATCTGCCAGTGGATTTACAGCTTTCTGACGGGCAGGACGCAGCAGGTCAGGCCGGGGGAGGCCACCTCATCCGCACGCAGCATCGGCACTGGGCCGCCCCAAGGTTGTGTCCTCTCTCCGCTGCTCTTCTCTCTCTACACGAACGACTGCACCTCAGCGCACACGACTGTCAAACCCCTAAAGTTTGCAGATGACACCACTGCGGTGGTGTCAGCTGCGGTGCGGCCGACGCAACCCGGAGCCGAACACGCTCGAGACGGTAGAGATGATCGTGGACTTCAGGAGGCATCCTTCGCCACGGCTGCCCTCACGTCGTCCGGCTGCCTTGCGTCAACCGTCGAGACCTTCGAGTTCCTGGGAATGACAGTCTCTCAGGACCTGAAGTGGGCGACCGACATCAACTCCGTCCTCAAAAAGGCCCAGCAGAGGATGTACTTCCTGCGGCTTCTGAGAAAGCACGGCCTGCCACCGGAGCCGCTGAGGCGGTTCTACACAGCGGTCGTTGAATCGGTCCTGTGTTCTTCCATCACAGTCCGGTTTGGCGCCGCTACAAAAAAGGGCAAACTCCGACTGCGACGGACAATCAAAACTGCTGAAAGGATTGTCGGTACCCCCACTACCCACCCTTGAGGACTTGCACGGTGCCAGAACTAAGACACGGGCGTGCAAAATCCTCTCGGACCCTCCCCACCCCGGTCACCGGCTCTTCCGGCTCCTTCCCTCGGGTCGACGCTACCGATCAATGCAAACGGGAACGAGCAGACATTCCAACAGCTTCTTCCCTCTTGCGATCAACTTCTTAAACACCGAATCTACAATTCCATTGCAACATGCTGGCAATTTTTTTGTCTTGACTTTGTTGTCCCATTTCCGTGGGGCCAATGATGTATGACTCGTGCACTCACTGTAGTTGTCTCGCCATGCTGCACTATTTGCATATACTGGCCACTCGTGCCAGAGTAGCATCTGCTCCATCTGCACCACTGAGGAGTATCTGCAACATTTGCACAATCGACATTGTCCCAGATGATCGCACGACTCGTCACTTTAGACCGCATACACTCCTTGAAGTCTCGGCGCCCTTTGCACCGGACTATTGCAATATTAGTCTTTCGATCTGCTCTAAGTGCTCGAGGACTCCGCATCTTTTCGCACAATTGTTTTTTGTCAATGTCTTGATGTCTCCAAAGCGTTCTCTGTCAATTGCCCGTCTGTTGTCGTAGTGGAGCGGCTCCAACTACCGGAGGCAAATTCCTTGTGTGCTTTGGACATACTTGGCAAATAAAGATGATTCTGATTCTTTTTCAATTCATTTCCGGTTCAGAGGGCGTGAGACTTATTTGACATTTACTGCATATCTCCAGACGCGGGTGAAATGGCGTCTTTTGTTGTTCAAACTTGGGTTGCTCTCCGCTATAACACGGTGCCAAGGCAGACCGACGGGACGAGTGTCCCGTATCACCCAATCACTTATTTGGGTGTTTTGAAACGATAGCTTAGCAATTCGCGCCATGCTTTTCCGACTCGCTTCATGAGAACGTATACGCTACGTGTAAGAAGAGTAGTTCAGTTCCTACCATGAAGGCGATGCTTCGTGACTTACGATGCGTTGAAAGCGGACGCAAAGACAACTTTCGCCTCCAATGCCAGCGTAATGAAATAGCGTGCCCGATGATAGCTTCGTCGGCGATGGGAAAGAAGGGTTCCATGTCAGTTTCATGCCTTACCGCCACTGCCGTCCGTGTCCACGAGGCGCCCGTGTGAGTTGAACCACTTGACGCTGGGGAACGGGTCGCCGGTGACGTTGCAGTTGATCAGCACGCAGCTTCCCTCGCGGGCGATCAGCTGGCTCGCGGCGGCGAGCACGGCCGGGACGGAGCCGCCGCCGCCTGTCCCGCCCGCGCCGCTGCCGTCTCCCGACGAGGCGGCGTGACAGGCGACCAGCGACACCAGGAGCACGAACTCTAGTCCGGCGGCCCGCGACATGATTTTCTGGGCTCTGTCCGAAGCCGCCGCACTCGCTGACTGGCTATCTTGGCCGAGCGGCGGGAAACATCTCGCTGAAAACAAGATGTTACGAATCTCGTTAGACACGACATCCGACCAAAATATTCCAATATGATGGTACAACAGAGACGACGCCCAGCGAGCGGGAGCGCAGACACGTGAATAAGGCCGTGGATGGGGAATATCTTGCTTCTCTGAATTTATTTTCTTTGTTTATGCCGCTGCTGTCCCGAATTTTCCGCCGTGATATCTCAAGACTTGAATCACGAGAGATCCTCAACCGCAGTGGTCATTGCTGTTTACATCTCGTTGTCGTCGAGTTGAACTCTTTTGACAAAGTCAAGTTTCAAATGCAGTTCTTTTTTTGCAAATAAAATGGAAGAGTCGTCATCGATATCAATACGGACGACGGCGGGTCGACACAGGAGGTCTTGCTGCAAATAGGCGCATTTGCCACTTTGGAAGCGAAACATTTGTTCGTTCGAAGCGAAAAGGGGCGCAGTTGTCTTCCTGGTTAACGTCGTTGCAGAACCTGAGCTCGGGCCGACCAATTACAACTCAAATGTAATATTGCGAAACACATCCGAATATATTCTCGGAAAATGCGCGGCGATATCATTACGGTTCCATATCATGAAATACATATTTTTCACCGTTCTGCTCAAACGGGTGGTGGGATACGGCTATTAACTGGATGGCGGTTCTTCGTCACACGACCTGAGCAACGGGCCGCGTCTAATGGTCAATAAAGCGGACGGAAATGGAACACATTGGGCGCCTGCGACTAAACAAGAAACATTTGACGTTTTTTTTTTTTTTTTTGTTTCATCTTGGACGAATGTCGCAGTGGGGGCGCATAGAAAACAACGGCTCACGGCTCCCTACACAAGACGTCGACGACGTTAGCGGACTTGTCGAAAGCGCTGCGGGGACTTCATGGCGGTCTTTCGCGTCCTTTTTTTTTCCTATTTTTTACCGAGCGACTTTTGTACTCACATCGGGGCTCGTCGGCAGCGACACGGCAGGGCAACGATGCTCGAGTCCGGAGCCGCTGTGAAGTGAACCGCTTTTTTTTCCTCGTGCCCCCGAACCGCCTCGCCGCAACGGGGCGCTGCTGATTTACGCCGCGTTGAATTAGCCTCGGAAGTGGGAATGACGTCACTCCCGAGCGACCGGCGTTCCATTGACCGCGTCGGAAAACAAGATGGCGACCTCCGTGAGAGCTAGCTCGCGTTTGCTTTGTCCGAATACAACTTCGACTTGTGGGCAAATATACGGTCTTTCTGCTACCTTCAAACGCGGTAGAGGAAGAGGAAACATAAAGACGCCTTTTTCTTTCGTCGTATTTATTTGTTTACAAATAAAAGGGCGTTTGTCTCGTCTCTGTGTTTGGGTTGCTCGCTTTCTTCTTGGCTTAGGGTTCAAATGTTTTTGTGTCATGTTCTTTACTGAAATCCTTTTTTTTTTTGGTCTCTTGTCTAGAGGACGAGGAGGAAGACTGGAACTGGGTGGGAGAGGATCCTAGGTGCTCATCGTGGCATTGGCCAACCAAAACAGCTTCCCTGAGATCTCTACTTCCTTACAGTATAACTATTACTTTATAGGACAGCAATATAGTACTATATTAATATATGCAGTACTCTCCTAAAGTATTGGAACGGCAAGGTCGAGTCCTTTGTTTTTGTTGTATACTGAATACATTTGGGTTTCGGAGCGAAAGATGAATATGAGACAGAAGTTGAGAAATCCAGCTTTTATGGTATTTACATCGAGATGTGTTGAAGAACTCAGGACACAGCACCTTTTTTCAGATGTGATTAAATTAACTTAAAAGTGAATAAAAAGGAACATTTATGCCATTTTTCTTTAAATTGCCAGACAAAATGCTTTGCCAACCTCCACGGGGCAGCGGTGAAGGGATCACAATCCACTGTTCGAAGAAGCTTTCGAGAGAAGAAATACAAAGGCCACGCCACAAGACGCAAACCACTCATCGGCAAAAAGAAGCGGACGGCCAGATTGGTTGACGTCAAAGTTGCGCTGTGGTTGATATGTCACGCTGCACGGAAGATATGCAAAAAAAAATAAAAAACAAGCTGCATACTTTTCATTTTGCCGTCGCAGGGCCAAATCATTGCTCGTGGATTACGCCACGTGACAAGAAACGTTGTCGTTCCCGACAAAATATGTCGGCCCGATCTAGGAAATCTGGGACCGATATCGGGGATAAAATCCTGCAGTCCGATCTCGGCGTAGAACAGGCAGATGAAAAAGAGCATAGGACACACTGCAAATGTCACCAGCCCGTACGATGAAATGATCCTGCTCGTACTGAAAAATGTTCATCCTGGACGTAGTTCTCAATATGCTGCCGTCATAACTTTGTCGAGATAGCGATTCCAGTTCCGTCACTCCTCGCAATCCTTGGCGCCCTGGTCTAATAGCCCAGCCGTTGGCGCGCTCACTCTTAACCCGGGGTACGGCGGTCGCCTGAGGTCGAAGCTCAAGCGGCACCGCGCTGCATAAGCAAATGTCACTGATTATATTTGTCTATCAAAGACTGCCTTTTCCACCGTTTCTTATTTTATTCAAGAGGAAAGGTGAAATAAAACCTCACTGGGGGAGGAGAAATGACTGTACCCCAATTGAAAAGTCTTGCTCTTGAATGAATCACTTAACACAAAAAATGACGAGAAACTGTTATTGTTACGGTTTAAGCACTTTGAAAATCCTCTGCCCTCCCAAGCCCATGCCAGCTTCCCAAAGTGACAGAAAAACACTTTACAAGCTGCCATAGCAGTGATGATGAACATTCGAAGCACACGGACTGCGTTCAACAATCCTATATTTCCCACTTTACGTTGGGAAATTACTTGGTCAAACATGGTTTTGTCAGTCACGAGAGCCAAAATGCAACGCAGCACATACCGGATGTGGTTAAGATAGCGCTGCCTGCGATTATGCACACGGCCAGCAGGTGGTTTGGTGTGCGACGAAGCATCAAGAAAGGAAGCATGACTCCGACCAATGGCTGAAGTGTTACCATGCTTCGTGAAGCTTCATCTCGCCATCATCACGAGCAATAAGCTCAGATTTTGATTACGTACGGGGAACTTGGTTTACGACAACATACGTACCGCCACACTTGGTTTATATTTATGGCCCGGAAGTTTTGCTCGTGAAAATATTTACTGGAATGATGACATTTTGAGATTGCTAACGATATGCAATGAACTCCTTTATGCTCCTTTAGGCGTAAGAATGTAGCCAAATATTGGACTCAAGTTAGAGTACTTCTACTTTAGAATATGATGTCTCAAGTCAAAAGTAGTCCTCCAAATATTTAATGAAGTGTAAGAAAGTTGTAACTGGTAACTTCTGATTTATTATTTAAATCAGAGCATGAACGTCAAATAACATTAACTGAATTAAATATGTGCAAATTCAGATCATGAACAATACCGCTGAGTCGAAAACATAATTTTTTAAAAAATGACATTTTTATAAAATAAATTAGGGCAAATTCAGATCATGAACAATACCGCTGAGTCTAAAACATCATTTTTAAAAAATGACATTTTTGTAAAATAAATTAGGGCAAATTCAGCTCCAAGAAATGGTCTTATACTAAGCAAAGCAAATGTATTTATATAGCGCATTTCATACACAAGGTAACTCGATGTCCTTTACATAATTCAAAGGATTTAAAAAAAAAAAAAAAAAAAAAAAAAAAACAGATTATAAACATTTAGAACAAAGAGAAACATAAATCAATTAAATTAAAACAGCATACAGTGCAAGAAATATCATTTAAAAGTGGAAATGCTCTAAAAAGCATGGGGGGGAAGAGTTTTGAACCTGGACTTGAAAACATGCACACTGGGGGCTGACGTCACTTCTGTTGGCAACAAATAGCTAAATGCTGCTTCGCCATGTTTGCTTTGGACTCTGTGCTCCACGATTTGACCTGAGTCTGTCGATCCCGACTGGGTTTATATTCCATTAGCCTTCATGTATTCAGGGCTTAAACCGTTTAGTGATTTATAGACCAGTACCAGAGCTTTAAAATCCATTGTAAAGCTGACTGGAACCCAGTGTAAAGACTTTAGAATTGGAGTAATATGCTCTGACCTCTTTGTTCTGGTCAGAACCCGAGCCGCAACATTCTGAATTTTCTGCAGCTGTTTAATGCTCTTTTTAGGGAGTCCAGTCAGAAGACCCTTACAATAGTCCAGTCTACTTGAGATAAAAGCATGGATGAGCTTCTCCTAATCACATGCAAGCCTTCACTTTGGATATGTTCCTCAGATGGTAGTAGGCGGTTTTAGTCATTGATTTGATATGACTGTTGAAATTTAGGTCGGAATCTCTCAGAACACCGAGGTTTCGGACTTGGTCTTTGGTTTTTAAAGGGAGTGACTCCAGGTATTTACTAACTGCAATTCTCTTTTCTTTATTGCCAAAAACAATTATCTGAGTTTTGTTGTGGTTTAATTGAAGACAATTTTGGCTCATCCAGTTACGTATCCGTTTTAGACAGTGACATAACACCTCAATTGAACTGTAGTCATCTGGAGACACTGCTAGACATAACTGTGTCATCTGCATAACTATGATGGTCAAAATGAAAGTTCTGAAGAATTCGACTCAAGGGTAGCATATACGTGCTGAACAGAAGGGGTCCAAGAACTGACCCTTGAGGGACCCCATCGGTCATTGCCACGACACCTCAATTGAACCGTAGTCATCTGGAGACACTGCTCGATATAACTGTGTGTCATCTGCAGAGCTGAAAGTCAAGATTATATTATTATTCTACTATACTCTTTGTACTTGTTAAAGAGCACAATACTATAGGCTCACCAGGCAGATTACAAAAACAGGAACATGGCTGCAGTGGACATAAAAAGTATACACACCCCTGTTCAAATGCCAGGTTTTTTGACCAAGCTAAATCATTTTCACCACCATTAATGTAACCTAGAATTTGCACAACTCAACTTTTTGTTGTAAACAACTGAAATAAACTTGACCATTGCAAAAGAGATGTTCTGTTTTCACTGGTCTTTTACCTGGTGAAAGAAACTTGAAATCAAATAAATCTGGTTGCACAAGGATGCACTCCCTCTTATAACTGGCATGTGACTCTGTTCCGACGTAACGGATCACGTTCAAACTCCTGTTCAATGGGAGTGTACTGTACACACTCCTGCCACCATTTCCATTTTTAAGTGGAAAAAAACAACAACACATGCGTCGGGCATTACTGAAGCATTATTTGCTTTATCCACAAAAAGTACTGAATGGAGAAGTTGTTTGCTGACCAGACACTGCCAAAGTGTGTGTGAAAACAGGATGTACCCCAAAAGATGTTTTACATGCATGTTTTACAGTTACTTGTGACCATAAAATAGGGCTAATGTTGCCATATGCACAGCCAAAACAACAGCAAAAACATTGCAACTTACCGCAAGGTGTTTTCTCAAGTCAGAAGTGGGCTGAAATGTCCAAGTTTGGGCTGTGACAAAACTACACTTGCATGTTATAGCTGGTGTTTTTCGTAGTCCGTAATGTAAACAACCCGCGCGCGGTTGTCACGACTCCCTTCGAACGGCCCGCGAAGCCCAACAGAAGACTGTGTGCGGACATGTGACTTTCTTGTGTCGTTTGATTGGTGAACTTGAGTCAAACATCCCTGTGGTAATCACGGTGGATCGGAGCGTACGGAAGTCAAAAACGAAAGCCTAAAAACAGATCGCTCACGCAATTATTGATAAATGAAAGTCACGGGCGGAACGTGGCCGACCGGTTAGAGCGTCTGCCTCACAGTTCAGTTCCCAACAAAGTTTGGGTGACGCGTCCGGACAATGGCGCAGAGGTAAATGAATGACAGAATGGCTTCAAAAGAAGAGAATATGCCTTCTGGAGTGGCCGAGCTGCGAGTTCTGACCTGCACTCGATCGACATGCTGTAGCGTTACCTCGAGAGAGCAATTCATACCCGACATCCCAAGAAAATTGCTGAACTGAAAGGCTTTTTTGCAAAGACGAATGCTTAAAAATTCTCCCTGACCGTTGTGTAGGGCTGATCTTTTTCGGTTGAAGTCGTTGCTGTCAAAGGAAGCTCAACTCGTTATCAAATCTAAAGGTTCACATACGTTTTCCACCCCGCACCGTGGCTTTACAAGCTGTGTTCAGTAAAAAACAGGAAAACAAATGTTTATGTGGTATATGTTTAAGAAAACAGTCGAGTGATGACGATCAGATGACATTTTATGCCCAAATTAGACAGAAATCCACGTGATTACTGCATATAAATGCCATACAATCCTTTTGACTAAAATATAAAAGGAGGAGAGGTCACAACTCACAGGGCCTCTCTGATGAGGCTCGCAAGGCGTCCGAAAGCCTGTTGGGAGAGAAATGAAGAAATTCAGCGTTTTGTATCGCGCATGTGTGTTTTAGCATGCACGTGCATACTTCGTCAATCTGTTCAGGCGTTGACAGTGAAAATGCTGCCCTGACATAAGGACATGGCTCGCCGCTGTTGATCATGAACACACTTCCTGGAACCAGCAGCACCTTCTCACAAACGGGGACACAAACGCAAGCGACTCGGTCAGGCCGAATCGCGTCTCTGCGAAACGGAGCGCGAGGGTTTATGGCGTCACCGCCCCCCCCCCACAGACCTCCTCCTCCAAGGCCCTCTCCATGATGAGCTTCTGGGTGTCACGCACGCCCGTCAGCTCGATCCACAGAAACATCCCTGCCGAGGGGGCATGCCACTTGGCCACACCTGAGCATGTTCAACAAAATAAAGAAAAACACGTTTTAGAAATGGCTCTCGAGCCATCTATTTTCAATACTGCTGATCCTGTTCATGGGAGCTGGAGCCTATGCCAGCTGACTTTAGGCAAAAGGCATATTAGACCCAAGACTGGTCGCCAGTCAGTCTCAGAGCGCAAATGAGAGACAACCATTCACTCTCACAGTCGCACCGTCACTGAGTGGGAAATGAGTCCACGTCGCCTACGGCGAAGTTGGGCAAACGTACCACCACAGCAACGGTGACCAGTAGCGGTTCTTCGATTTGCAAAGCATGCAGTGTACCTGTGAGCCACTTGTTAGCGGAGTTAATCATTGCGTCCCGCTGTTTTCTGTAGAACTCTATCACCCTGTGGCGAGAGGGGGGAAACAATGCGTTGACGGGTTCAGATATTTATCTATTCAGCAGGGACAACATACCCATGTGTGTGGTGGAGAAAGCCATCTTGGCCCCAGCTGTGCAAGAGTTGTGACACCATGAGCTGCAGAGAAATAATGGTGAAATTGACGAGTAGGGATACATTTGACATTGTAATTATCGTTACTACGATAATTAGCGTTTTCCGACTGACTTCTTACAACTTGATCCCATTGACAACGGTTACATGACCATTTTTATGATGATAATTATCATTGACACTTGACACTACGTGAGTCCTGGGCTGCACGTGCCATGGAAACAATGAGTCCCAGCCCAGGAGCAATGCATCCCCTCAACTAATCATCACGGATGTGTAGATTGGAGATTTTTATGACAGTCCTTTTTTTCCCCCCTTTCGGCTCGCCCCGTTAGGGGTCACCACAGCGTGTCATCCTTTTTCCATTTAAGTCATACTGTTGCTCGCGAATCCTCACTTCTGTCCTGAGTCTCGCCTCCGCTACTCTTTCCCATAACTTCATTGTGCGGCTCATCCACTTTATTCCTCGATAGTTCCCACAGCTCTGCACATCACCCTTGTTCTTAAAAATGGGCACCAGTACACTTTTCCTCCATTCCTCAGGCATTTTCTCACCCGCTAGAATTCTCTTGAACAAGCTGGTCAAAAACTCCACAGCCACCTCTCCGAGATGCTTCCATACCTCCACGGGAATGTCATCCGGACCAACTGCCTTTCCATTTTTCATCCTCTTTTAATGCCTTTCTAACTTCCCCCTTACTAATCATTGCCACTTCCTGGTCCACCGCACTTGCCTCTTCTACTCTTCCTTCTCTCTCATTTCCCTCGTTCATCAACTCCTCCAAGTATTCTTTCCATCTATCCAGCACACTACTGGCACCAGTCAACACATTTGCATCTCTATCCTTAATCACCCTAACCTGCTGCAGATCCTTCCCATCTCTATCCCTCTGTCTGGCCAGCCTGTATAGATCCTTTTCTCCTTCTTTAGTGTCCCACCTGCCATACATGTCATCATATGTCTCTTGTTTGGCCTTTGCCACCTCTCCCTTTGCCCTATGTCGCATCTCAATGTATTCCTTTCGACTCTCGTCGGTCCTCTCGGTGTCCCACTTCTCCTTAGCTGACCTTTTTCCTTGTATGATTTCCTGTACTGTGAGGTTCCACCACCAAGTCTCCTTCTCTCCTTTCCTGCCAGAAGATACACCAAGTACTCTCCTGCCTGCCTCTCTGATCACCTTAATCGTCCTCCCCACCACCAGAGTCAACTCACACGTCACCATCCTATGCACTTTTAATGAGAGCTCCAAGTGGCAACTTCCCACTGAGAAGTATGAACAAAATTGGTTTCCTTTTTTATATAAAACAGTTTTTATTTCTTGAATTCACATTGTCCATAAAAGATAAAACTTTTTATTTTGAATGCATTAACAGCCTTTGTCCATCACTTAAGCATCTAGCATTGTGCGGCATAACGCCTTAGGTTTATGGCCGTGTATTTATGAGCTTAGACCAGCTGACTAGGAATAAGACAACTATTCTTTGTACTACTACAAGATTTGGAAGGGTTCAATTTGTTCAAACTAAAATGAGGAAACCTGGAGAGGGAAAGAGATTTCCTCTCTCTCCCTTCACCAAAACCCTCCTCTGTTTGGGTACATGATGATAATCCATTTTACTTTAATTCCTCTCTAGCCACATTTGCCATATTTTTCACCGACTTGGCTCAAAGTTTTGCCACTTACAGATTGGCCAAATGTCATACAGTGCCTACACTGAGCAAAAAAATCACCGTGCAAGAACTGTTATGGTTGTGTATTACTGTCCTTGCCAAGGTAAGGACAGTATGCGCAAGGATGCGCAAAATGCAAATTTTGACACGCAAACTGTGATGCAAGACCACTTAATTCGAGCCTTGCACACATACAGTGCCATGAGAAAGTATTGCCCCCCCCCCCCCCCCCTTCTCAAATTCTTATATTTTTGCATAGTTTCCCCTCTGTAATGATCATCAAACTAATGTAAATATCAGACAAATATAACCCATGTTAACAATGTTATTTTTAAACGGTGATTTCATTTACGAAGGAAACAAAATGATTCAAAGTTACCCGGCCTGGTAAGCCCAAGACCATCACACTACCACGACCGTGTTTGACTGATCCCTGTTCTTTTTCTGAAATGCTGTGCTACATTTACGCCAGATGTAACCAGACACACATCTTCCAAAAGCTTCATCTTGTCAGTCCATATAATATTCTCCCAAGGGTCTTGGGAATCATTCAGATGTTGTTTTTAATACAAAAGTAAGATGAGTCTTTATGCTCCTTTTCGTCAGCAGTGGTTTTTTGCCTTGGAACTTTGCCATGGATGGATTGCCCAGTCTCTTCCTTATGGGTGTGTCATGAACACTGACCTTAATTGAGGCAAGGGAGGCCCTGCAGTTCTTTAGAAGTTGTCCCGAATTCATTTGTGGTCTCCTGGATGAGTCACTGCTTTTCTCGTTTTTGTTTTTTTTTGGTCCTGTTCGGCTCTTAGGCCAACCAGAATGGAGGATCTGTAACCCTTTTATGCTGGAACAGATTTACTGTGTCACAGTGGAGTTTTTTTAAGCTTCGCTGTGCTTTCTTAGTATTATAATTGATGTTTATTAAGAATCAGAATCGAGCGGTCGAACAGAACAAAGAAGGGAAAGAGAAACAAAGACAAAAGACAAAGCACTAATTGTAAGGATGGGAAAAGTAAATCATTACACATCTACATTAGATGTGAGTGCCGCATGGGGCTGTAGTGCTACACCACGTGGAGGAAGGACAGGACAAGATAGAACAGGACAAGGGCAATAGAAGAAGCATGCAGGACAAGGGTCGTGAACCCGGCTGTACAACTGAAGTGTGGTGGGATTGACTATGTAAAAAAGTCTATAGGACGAGAGTGCGAGTGAGGGGATACACAAGTAATTCGCATATTCATGAGTTATTTGTCGCAATAAGTGAGTGGCCCCGCACCCAGCGAAAGAGTCCCATGGGGTTTGTGCCTGCGGACACGTCCAAGTGAATTGACACCGTTTTGCATGCACAAAGACTGACAGAGGTGTCCTGTAATTGCTGTGCCTGCACCGCGGCGGTTGAGGACCCCACCCGATCAATCGAGGGGCGGGATCAGGGCCCAGGGGTACACCCGAGAGCGGCCACCCCCCCGCGGCCAAACGCCGACCTCCCCCCCCATCGCCACACTGCTGCTGAACAACCAAATCCCCCCCCCCCCCCAAGACCCACCGCTCCCCAGAGATGGGTGTATGTGGTGTGGTGACTCGTGAGAAAATATATACAGTAAGTGGCGTGAGTGTGTGCTAAGTGAGTGATTGAGAGGCATGGCTCCTGCAATTCGGGCCCATCAGTCCAGACAACCACCGACGAAGAGGGCTAGCTGTGTCCCCCCCCCCCCCCCACACACACACATTCCTGCCAGCACCCACTACCCGCCCCCGAGTGTGGGAGACGTGTTGGCGCTTCAAGACGTCCTTCAATAGGGACGTGTTGAAGCGCCATGTTGGTGGGGGTCCCAAACTACATCCAATCAACAAAATGATGATTGGATGTATTTTGGGAGGAATTCTTTGAGCTGCCGAATTGTTTGAAAGAAAAAAATCTATTCTTGAGAAAGTGGTGAACTGACGAGAAAAATGTGTATTCTCTTTTTGTACAGTTTTTCAGCCTCCATATGTCAACAAGACCAAAGTCGTCCATATACTGCTCTAATATATTGGGGCATTGTGGCTGATTGCTATTTTTGAGATTTGAGTGATTTATTAGGGGACTTAGTGTAACGTTAAAGTCACCTCCCACCCATGATAATTGTAGAATTGGCTGACAAGTTTAACAAGTGTGAAAATAGCGCGTGAAAAAAGGCTGGATCATCTTAATTTGGAGCGTATACATTGACAATTGTACGCAGCCCTCCTGGTGCCAAGGTACGAGAAAAATAAAATTCATGGATAATCTGTTCCCTCAGTTTAGTAATCCGTACCCTCAATTTAGTACTGTGTTTTGGAAACACGCACGCTAATTGTAGCCAGTCCTGCTAGTACTGTAGTAGTGCCATAATCTGGGACAATGTCGATTGTGCAAATGTTGCAGATACTCCTCAGTCAGTGTGCAAGTGGTGCAGATGCTGCTCTGGCACATGACATCACAACAACAGATATGCAAATAGCGCAGTGTGGCGAGACTACCACAGTGAGTGCACGAGTAATGTATAATTGGCCCCACAGAAATGGGACAACAAAGTCAAGACAAAAGAAATTGCCAGCATGTTGCAAAGGAATTGTAGGTTAGCTGTTTAAGAAGTTGATGGCAAGAGGGAAGAAGCTGTTGGAATGTCTGCTAGTTTTAGTTTGCATTGTTCGGTAGCGCCTACCTGAGGGAAGCTGCTGGTGACCAGGATGTGGAGGGTCCAAGAGGATTTTGCACGCTCTTGTCTTAGTTCTGGCAGCGTGCAAGTCCTCAAGGGTGGGTAGGGGGGTACCGACAATCCTTTCAGCAGTTTTGATTGTCCGTTGAAGTCGGAGTTTGTCCTTTTTTGTAGTAGCACCATACCAGACTGTGATGGAAGAACACAGGACCGATTCGATGACCGCTGTGTAGAACTGCCTCAGCAGCTCCTGTGGCAGGCCGTTCTTCCTCAGAAGCCACAGGAAGTACATCCCCTGCTGGGCCTTTTTGAGGATGGAATTGATGTTGGTCGCCCACTTCAGGTCCTGAGAGACTGTAATTCCCAGGAACTTGAGGGTCTCGACGTTGACACAAGACAGCTAGACAACGTGAGGGGCAGCTGTGGCGAAGGATGCCTCCTGAAGTCCACGTTCATCTCTACAGTCTTGAGCGTGTTCAGCTCCAGGTTGTGTCGACCGCACCGCAGCTCCAGCTGCTCCACTTCCTGTCGATATGCAGACTCGTCACTGTCTTTGATGAGGCCGATGACAGTGGTGTCTCCTGCAAACTTCAGGAGTTTGGAGGAGTCAGTCTATTGAAGATCAGCGGGGTGTCAGAGTTTGACAGCCGGGTTTGTTGAGATGCAGTTGTTCAGATAGACGAGTCGTGGAGAGAGGACACAACCTTGGGGTGCCCCAGTGCTGATGCTGCGTGTGGATGAGGTGGCCTCCCCCAGCCTCATCTGCTGTGTCCTGCCCGTCAGGAAGCTGTAAATCCACTGGCAGATGGCAGGCGAGACGCTGAGCTGGAGAAGCTTGGCGGGAAGGAGTTCAGGGATGATGGTGTTGAATGCTGAGCTGAAGTCCACGAATAGGATCTTCGCGTAGGTCCCCGCGCTGTCGAGGTGTTCTAGGATGAAGTGCAGACCCATGTTGACTGCATCATCCGCAGACCTGTTTACTCGGTAGGCAAGATACAGGGGGTCCAGTAGGGGACCTGTGGCGCTCTTGAGGTGGTCCAGCACGAGGCGTTCAAAGGACTTCATGACCACAGATGTCAAGGCGACAGACCTGTAATCATTCAGACCCGAGATTGCTGGTTTCTTGGGGAAAGGGATAATGGTGGAGCGTTTGAAAACATCCTGCTCAGTTCCAGAGATGTATTGAAGATCTGTGTGAAGACTTGAGCGAGCTGGTCTGCGCAGACTTTGAGGCAGAATGGGGACACAAGGTCTGGGCCTGCCACTTTGTTAGTCTTTTGTTGTTTGAAGATGCGTCTCACATCCTGTTCGTGGATGGTTAACGCAGAAGTCAAAGGTGTGATTGTGGTCGGTGGTGCGGCTGGGTGGGTGTGGGGTATGAAAGTGTCCTTTTCAAATCTGCAGTAGAAGGTGTTCAAGTCGTTGGCTAGTCTACTATTGTTCTCAGCTTGGGGGGATGGTCGCTTGCAATTGGTCAGCGATTGTAATGCATGCCGGACTGACTTAGAGTCGTTAGTCGCATGTTGCAATGGAATAAGTTAGCTGTTTAAGAAGTTGATGGCAAGAGGGAAGAAGCTATTGGAATGTCTGCTAGTTTTAGTTTGCATTGATTGGTAGCGCCTACCTGAGGGTAGGAGCTGGAAGAGGTGGTGACCAGGATGCAGAGGGTCCAAGAGGATTTTGCACGCTCTTGTCTTAGTTCTGGCAGCGTGCAAGTCCTCAAGGGTGGGTAGGGGGGTATCGACAATCTTACAGCAGTTTTGATTGATCGTTGCAGTCGGAGTTTGTCCTTTTTTGTAGCAGCACCAAACCAGACTGTGATGGAAGAACACAGTACTGATTCGATGACCGCTGTGTAGGACTGCCTCAGCAGCTCCTGTGGCAGGCCGTGCTTCCTCAGAAAGCCTCGACCTCACTTTCACTTCCTTAAACATTTTTATTTGAGGTTTATAAACATTTTGGATTAACCTAAAGCTGCGTGGTTGGTGATTCATAAAAATAACTCAAAAACGAGACGCCTGATAATTCTGCACACGGTGTACATACCATTGTGCATCAACATCAACACAAAACCTCCCGAAAATCATGTTCAGTCGCTAATTTATTACAGGGCTCGAGACTGCGACCAAAATGGTCGCATATGCGAGAGCGAGCCTAACGTGGCGGAGCGGTTGCGAGCTGGAGATATAATAAAGATGAAGATGAATAATAATATATGAATAATAATATGAAGATGAATAATAAAATGAATAAAGATGATTCTGATTCTGGAGAAAGTCTGTGCTCGCGGAGGGTCCTTTCCATCGTCAGGCGAGTATGGGGAGAGATTTGTCTCAAAATGATTTACCCAAATATCTCTGCGATTTACACCCGTTTTTCAGATCCACAAATATATCAGTGATTTACACGTTTTTCAGATCCACAAATAGATCCATGATTTACACTTGTTTTTTATTGTTGTGTGTGCATTTATCATGACTTATCATTTGTAAATACTCATTTCTGCTTGTGAATTGTCGAAGGTCCGTTTGTGGATCTGCGGCCACACACATTTATTTTTTTGGACAAATGTAACGCAGTTTTCAGGATATTCACACACACAAATTGAGAATATTCACACGCGTGGGAAGGCCCGTCAGTGTTGCTGTCTCCGTTGATGACTTGACTGCAAGTCATTTTTATGGGAATACAACAGTCCATGGACCGACCCAGCTGAAATCGGGTCTGAAATCAATCCGTCCACTCCACTTTTAATCACCCACTCTTCCTGAAGCCAGCTCTTCAACTCGGCAAGGCAAGACCGATCTTACAAGCCCGGAACTGGAACTCATGCTATCTGCTTCTCACGTAAAACACTTGGAGAGCTACTTGCTTTGTTGTATGTTTGTAAGGTTGAGAGAAGCGCTGGCACCACACAACTCTGGCCTTTCGTGTTAAATTCCAACTCTCAGTGAAAATTGGACACACAGTCACCGCATCGCATTGAGCCGACACCTAGCGTAATTTCTCATGTATAATGCACGTTTCCCCCCTCTCCAAATTGTCAAAAGTCAATCGTGTGCGTTATGCATAGGTATAGAGGAAAATGAAAACAACCTCACATTTTATAAATGTATTCCGGCAACTAAAGGTTATGAAAAAGCTGTACACTTTCATTCCAATATGCCACCGCCGCCTAGGTTATGAAAAAGGTGCAGCCTACACTTTCATTCCAATATGACATATGACTGCATATATGTACAGTTGTGCTCCCCAGGCAGAATTTGTGAAGTCTTTTTTTTTTTTTTTTTTTTTTTTTAAATACGACTGATGACTGAATAACAGCCATCATTAATTTCTTTATGGTGATGTTTTGTTTAATGATAATGCTTTTCTGAAATGCTTGACAGTTTAATTTGAATCCCATTAAAATAAAATTAAATGTGTTTTACCTGATCCATGTTTTCTTTTAAAAAATTGTACCCACCTTACAAATTCTGCCTGGGTAATCAAACATATGAGCACAACTGTAGTTTCTCATTTAGTAAATAAAAGTATGGCTGTGAATTTCAAAATAAGAGCAATAGAAAGTTTTACATAAATAAAGTGCTTAACTTCAGAATAATTATTTGAAAAAAAACTAACAAAGTACAGATAATACTTCATGTTTTGATCATATGGGTAGAAGCAAAATCATGCATTGGAAAAATGCATTATACACAGGTAGAAGCCTTTTCCAGAATTTTGAGTTCAAACTTTGGGGGTGCGTATTATACATGGGTGCGCATTACACACGAGAAATTAGGGTAATTTTTAACAGCCTGCGGCTAGTGGCTAGTGTCCTAAAATCAGGTAAGCCGCGCAGTGCCTGTTGTATTGTTCAGGGAAAAAAATAAAAAACAAAAAACAATGCCTGCTAAAAACGTTTTTATGCTGTATGCACCATAGGGAAATCCTTTACTACTACTACTGTAATTTAAAATAAGAATTTCATATAAAGTTTACATAATTGTTTTTATTTATGGAACCTATTGTGATTTTTGTTTAAACTAGAGTTCATAATGTTTTTTAAAAATAAACATATTTTGCAATTGGCATGAAGTTTTGGCTGGTGATCAGCATTCCAGACATCACACATCGTACTGGACCTATCCCAGCTATCTTCGGGCGAGCGGCAGCGTACACCCTGAACTGGTCGCCAGCCAATTGCAGGGCACATGTAGCCAAACAACCATTCACACTCGCATTCACACCTACGGGCAATTTAGAGTCTTCAATCAACTGACCATGCATGTGTTTGGGATGTAGGAGGAAACCGGAGTGCCCGGAGAAAACCCACCCAGGCAGGGGGAGAACATGCAAACTCCACACAGGGATTTGAACCCCAGTCGCCCACCGTGCCGCCGATATAAACCATGTAAAAAAATAATATTGGTTATTGGTATCGGCTTAGAGAAGCAACAATTTATCCGTTGTCGATATGTGGGGGGGGGGGGGGGGGGGGGGGGGGGAAGCTTGTCATGCATCGCTATCGCTAACCATGATAATTTTGGTCAGTGTAATTGTGATCAAATATTTTCACAACGTTCCATTTCTAGACGTGACCAAGCGGGCACAAAACGGTCTCTCACCTGCGTGAAGGTGCTGGTGTGCATGGTGGAGGCCTGGATGTGCAGCACCACCCGCTCCACCAGTGGCTTGGGCCCCGTCACGAAGCCAATCCTCAAGCTGAGGCGGGCAAAAATTTAAACCGATTTGCAGACAAAAAGTGAACGGGATGACTGATAGCCGCAAGGTATTATGATTACCCCGAAGACAGAATCTTGGAGAAGGAGTCCGTTCTGATGACGCGCCCATCTACGTCCATGGAGAGAAAGGTCGGCGCCCAAGGCTTGTCGAACTGCAGGAAGTAGTAGGGGTCGTCCTCGATGATGAGCATGTCGTACATTCTTGCAAGCTGCGCACAGTGAAAAAGTCATCCATCCATCCATTTTTATAGCGCTTGTAATCTATGCCGCTTCGCCTCAAGAGGGTCGCGCCTGAGCTGGAGGAGCCTATCCCAGCTGACTCTCGCTGAACGAGAGTTGGCAGCCAATCAAAGGGCCCATATAGCATCTACAGTATTTGAGTTTTCCATGAACCTAAGACACATGTTGTTTTAATGTGGAGAGAAGATGGAGTAAACCAAGCATGGAGAGAAAATGCGAACTCCACATAGGTTGGCCAGAACCGAGATTCGAAAACACAAAACCGCAGAACTGTGAGGCAGACGTGCTAACCACTAGACAACCCATGTGATACAATCTCCGAATAGTGGCGATTGCACTATTGTACAGCGTTAGAATAGTCTCAGCAGGTGAATGGACGAAAACGCCACCTCGTAGACTTCCTTCTTCCTCTGTGCGGTCATGGACGCTCCAGTGGGGTTCCCCCCATTAGGAATCGTGTAGAGGACCTTGGGCCTGAGGACGTCTGACCGGTTCCAACGGGACAAGACCTCCTCGAGGGCCGCCGGTATAATGCCGTGCTGATCACTCCGGACGTTGACGATGTTGCAACCCAGGGGCCGGAGCTGGGTTATAGAGAAGCAGCTGAGGTTCAAGAGTTTTAGCAAGTTCCCTTCCAGCAGGGGACATGGTCTTACCGCCGCCAGCGTTCCAGGGTAGGTGGGTGAGTCCAGCAGGACGTCATCTCCTGGGCTGACTAGCATCTCAAATACCTGCCAGACCACACAACCGCTGAAAACGTGCCAGGAAGCGGAACGAAGGGGTCATACCTTGCAGAGTCCCTCCTGGCTCCCTGTGGTCACACACACATCCATCTGTCCCTTCTCCGGACTGTAGAGAGCCGTCGGTGGGTCGTGGAGGTCCTTCTGCAGGTTCTTCATCCACATAAGCAGCTCGGGGATTCTGCGTCAAGGTTACACGTTTCTATGAGTTGCCATTTAGGCCAACAATAACATTTACCTCCAGTATGCACCAAAAACACTTTACACGTAGTTTGAGAAGTTTTTGGGTGCATGTGAAAAGGACGTTTTGTGTGTGAGACAGGGAGATGTGGTCAGGGGAGGGAGAGCCTCAGCTGGTTATGAAGCGTAAGAAAATAATAATAATAATGACATAAAATTATTTTCCATTTTAGTTCTCAGGTCTGTGCTACATATTTTCTTTTTGAATCCAATAATATTCATAATTGCATTAAATTTGCTGAATTTGCACATTTTCTGTTCCAATACATGGGTGAGACAAGAAGTGTGGCAGCGTGCGGCGAGCCTCACCTCAGATGGCGCAATTCGTCACGAAACAAAATAGGAAAAGCAAAGAGCAACAGCACCATCTATTCAGGGTTGGCGCTGGGTCATGAAACCTCTTAGCCAATGTGGCTACACTTGTGCGTAGTCAGCCACAACATCACGAGTGTTTATGTGGCTAGCCACATTTAGCCAGTGCTCGTCACTGGGAACTAAACCGATAAGCTTTCATGATGTGAGCCCAATTTAAAACTACCTATTCATCGATCAGGAGTAGGTCTGAACGATTTGTGAAAATACTCGTTTTTCTTTTTTTTCTTCAGCCCACTTCTAACTTGAGAAAACACCTTGTGGTAAGTTGCGGATGTTTCTATTGTTGCTTTGGCAGTGCATCTGGCAACATTAGCCCGATGTTATTGGTCAAAAATCACTGTGCAGGTGTGCATGGACTCCCGTATATTATTCATTTTTATTTTATCTGACGCTTGTGCTCAATTATTTTTTTAAATCAGAAGTTATTCACCAGTTACTCGAGTCGTTTTTTTTCACCGAGTACTTTTTTACTCAAGTAAATATTTGGAGGAGGACTACTTTTTACTTTTACTAGAGTCAGTACTCTGACTTGAGTACAATATTGAGCTACTCTACCCACCTCTGAAGATGAGATGATTCGCTTGTTATTTGATAATCCTCAAGGAAGATGTTACAAATTCTAGAATTTTCTCAAAATCTAACTTTTTAGTTGAAGATAAACATTCTAAATCTGTGGTGGTGAAGATTAGTAGGCTAACTTTAGCTGTCAGATCAGTGTAACAGATTTCAAAAGCAGGACAGAGTGATCGAAATGACTTAATGTGGGTGGGGTAGGCCGTGACTATTTTTGCCTTGGGCCCTTAAATGACTAGCTAGGTACGTCCTAGTTCAAGCAAGCCCCCCCCCCCCCCCCCCCCCCCCCCCCGCTCGACATGACAACCAAACCGGATTAAAACTAAGGCATTGGCCAATCGAACCGTCAAACGTACTTCGCGGTAGGTGATACAGTAGCTAGCTCAACTCATAAACATACAGTACTGTATAGCCATAAATGTATATGGCGAGTCTAGGATCTTCAGTTTTTTTGGCCGGAAAGGCTGAAATGTTTTTGGGCCAAAAAGATTTCGATCCAGACTGTACCACCGGATGTGACAAAGTGTGTGAGGTTTTTTTTGGTGTGCGAGCTTTTTTGTGCATGAGAGGGTTTCTGGGTGTGTGTGGGAGTTTTTGGGTTTGTGAAAGGTGTTGTGTATGAGTTTTATGTAGTTTTTTTGTGGGTCAGAGCTTTTCTGTGCGTGGGTTGTTATTGTGAGTGAGTAATGTGTTATTTTGTGTCTTTTTGGCACCTTAAAAGTTTCAATCTATCCACACGCCGTCACACACGTCTCACCCGTTGGAGGCGGAGTACTGGAGGGCCCTTTTCATGGCTGCCTCATCGAAGGAGACCGCCGGGCCATTCTTGACCTTGATGACGGCCGACTCAAAGGGGAACGTGTCGGGGTTGGGTGCCCCTCCGGCCAGTGAAATCAGCGACGGGGGCGAGCGCTGCTGCAGCTCGGCTTCAGACGCAGAGCACAGTGCCGCCATCGTGACATCGGGACAAATACGACAATAACGTGCATCTTGAAAGTATTCACAGCGCTTCGCTTTTTCCACATTTTGATATTTGGCAAAACTCCAGGAATTTCCATTTGGAAACTTTCAATGGGAATTCAGGGGAATAAACTAGGACTCTTTAATGGGAAACGTTGGTGAGCCACTAAGATCTAGGCGGGCTAACTCCATATATGTTGTTTTAAAGGAGAGTCATTTAAAGTTGATAAAGCCGATAAGCTCTAACGATGTGGGCCCAATTAAAACTAACCAGTCATCAATCAGGAGTAGGACTGACAATTTCGGAAAATACTCTTCTTTTTAACAAATATTGCAATTTAGCATTCGATTTTTCGGGAGGACATTTGTCATCTTCGTTCAGCGTTATTCACGAAACATCAGAAATAAATGATTCAATAGTGTGACTGACACGACATTTAGCGAACCAATAAACACTAAACCCTTCCTGGAGGCCAGGCCTAAATGTTATGATAAATTGATTTGAATAGCAAATCTTGATTTTCCTATTGAATGATAAAAAGAATAACCTCAATCACAGTAGAATATAGCCTTACTGATTCAACTGACAACATGACAACACGTGGAAATAGCGGCTTGCGCATTGATGAAGAAGGCAGCTACAGTCACCGCCGAAGGTATTGGAGTACAATGAAGACATTTGGCTTTCGGATGCAAAGATGAATACGAGACAAAAGTTCCAAATTCCAGCTTTTATGGTATTTACGTCGAGATGTGTCAAACAACTCAGGGCGGAGCACCTTTTGTTTGAAGCCACCCGCTTTTCAAGTGAGCAAAAGTATTGCAACCCTTCTCCCGATGAATTTGGAAGCATTTTTCTGTAAACATGCAAGCCCAAGCCACGGCAATGCCTTTGCCATGCTTCACAGATGAGCTTGTGTGTTTTGGATCATAAGCGGATCCTCTTTCTCCATACTTTGGCCTTTCCATCATAACCTGGTAGAGGTTAATCTTGGTCTCATCGGTCCGTAAAACTTGTGTGGCTCATCACTGTACCAATCTGGCCTTCGGATTCTTTTTGCTGATGAGTGGTTTGTGTCTTGTGGTACGCCCTCTATATTTCTTCTCTCAAAGTCTTCTTCGAACAGTGGATTGTGATACCTTCACCCCTGCCCTGTGGAGGTTGGCAGTGATGTCACGGACTGTTGTCTTTGGGTGTTTGTTCACAGCTCTCACAATGTTTCTGTCATCAACTGCTGTCGCGCCAGTCTTCGCTCAGATCTTCTATAGATCTCTGGAACTGTGCGAAGTACCATCCCGTTTCCAACACTCCACCATCATTCCAGTCCCCAAGAAACCTGCAATCTCGGGTCTGAATGACTGCAGGCCTGTCGCCTTGACATCTGTGGTCATGAAGTCCTTTGAACGTCTCGTGCTGAACCACCTCAAGGGCGTCACAGGCCCCCTGCTGGACCCCCTGCAGTTTGCCTACCGAGCGAACAGGTCTGCGGATGATGCAGTCGACATGGGACCGCACTTCATCCTAGAACACCTCGACAGTGCAGGGACCTACGCGAGGATCCCGTTCGTGGACTTCAGCTCAGCGTTCGACACCGTCATCCCTGAACTCCTTTCATCCAAGCTTCTCCAGCTCAGCGTCTCACCTGCCATCTGCCAGTGGATTTACAGCTTTCTGACGGGCAGGACACAGCAGGTCAGGCTGGGGGAGGCCACCTCGTCCGCACGCAGCATCGGCACTGGGCCGCCCCAAGGCGGTGGTCCTCTCTCCGCTGCTCTTCTCTCTCGACACGAACGACCGCACCTCAGCGCACCCGACTGTCAAACTCCTGAAGTTCGCAGACGGCACCACTGTCATCGGCCTCATCGAGGACGGTGACGAGTCCGCGTAGCGACAGGAAGCGGAGCGGCCGGAGCTGCGGTGCGGCCGACGCGACCCGGAGCCGAACGCGCTCGAGACTGTAGAGATGATCGTGGACTTCGGGAGGCGTCCTTCGCCACGGCTGCCCCTCACGTTGTCCGGCTGCCTTGTGTCAACCGTCGAGCCCTTCGAGTTCCTGGGAATGACAGTCTCTCAGGACCTCAAGTGGGCGACCGACATCAACTCCGTCCTCAAAAAGGCCCAGCAGAGGATGTACTTCCTCTGGCTTGTGAGGAAGCACGGCCTGCCACCGGAGCTGCTGACACAGTTCTACACAGTGGTCGTCGAATCGGTCCTGTGTTCGAAGACAAGAGTGTGCAAAATCCTCTCGGACCCCGGTCCTCAGAACTGTGATGCAGACGCTCTAACCAGTCGGCCACCGCGCCGCTTGTTTCACACATCTAGATGTAAACACCATGAAATAAAAGCTGGAATTGTGAACTTTTGTTCCATCTTCATCTTTGGATTCGAAACCCAAATGTGTTCAGTGTAAAACAAAAAGCATTCCAATACTTTTGGAGGGACCTGTATATGTGATTGCTGAGTTTTTGGTTTTAATACCTCAAGTTTTAAGAATAATAAAAAAAAAAGGTTTCATGTTGTTCGTATGGGGTGTTGTGCGTAAACCCCACAGGGCTTTATATATATCATAATCAATTCAGAGTGTATAAAGGAGGAAGAGCTGCGACTAGTTTCCGGATGCACTCCATGTTCTTTTTGTCGGGCACTCACTCAGCATCCTGATGGGCGACGGCTTCCTTGCGGCACTAACAGCTGTGAGGAACCGAGAGTAATTCATGTTTCCTGTCGGCAGACTTCCTCTCGAAACCACGCATTGGCAGTCTCGTCGCGTGTTCCTAATTTCTGGGCCAGCCTTTCTGAAACCGCGACAACTTGAAACTTGTCTCACGATCACAGAGCGACAATGTGGAACGAAACGGCAGTATGGCGGAAAGTCGACGTTGACGCAGCATTGTGACGTCATGGACCATGTCTGCGTCCCGGGCGGCTTCTCGCATATATATCTTATATAATACGGTTATATATCGCTACGGCTGCCAGTTCGTGGAGTATACTTAGCAAACGTCAAAATAAGTCAACATGAACTCTACCTTCGTTGCGTTATTAGGAATCGCACTCGTGTTCCTGGCAGGACACGCCCATCGCCAATATGACAGGCTGCTGGCCGCAAGCCGCTGCACGACGATTGGCTGCTTTATGCCTGCAGGACAGGTCCCACTGCTGCCAGACGGGAAAGCAAGTTATGTGACTTGAGTGCGGCGTCGTTCATGTTTCCGACTCATGTTCCCCAAATCCAAACCACCCGAAACTGCCGTAAAACCTAAACCAGAACAGATTGATGTTCTTTTTTTGTTTGTTTGTTTGTTTGTTTGTTTTTTCGAGCCACTCATGTTTCAATGGAGCGTGTCCTACGGAATCAGATTTGTGTCAAAAACAGAATCACATAAAACTTTTTAAATCGCAAACAAAAGTCTTGATGACTAGTTTATAAAAAAAAAAAAAAAAAAAAAAAACCTTCTGGAGCTAATCTAACACAAGCCAAGAAATATTTTCATTGCAAGGTATAACATTATTATTATTATTTTACTAGAGTAAGATCTCGGTGTCTTATTTTTTGCTTGCACTTCCAGAAGTTTTGTTTGATAGTCTTGATTTTGGTTTGCGATTTTAAAAGTTTTGTTTGATTCTTTTGGGCGCAAATCTGATTCCATGCGTGTCCTGCCTATAACTATGCGGGAATCCTAATAACGCTGCCCCCACCTTAAATTCATATTCTGCTTTTTTCTTTTCTTTTTCTTTTGAAACATTTTATTTAGAAACACCAAACATACTGATTTGAATGTTGTTAGGAAACGATAAGAATTAGTTTCTTCATAACATGTCTTTTTTACTGTATAAGTAGTATCTATGCGGAGAGAAACGATGTTTCTAAATGTTGGAGCCCATCCCAGCTGTCTTGGGGCGAGAGGCGGGGTACGCCCTGAACTGGTCGCCAGCCAATCGCAGGGCACATAGAGACAAACAACCATTCGCACTCTTCAATCAACCTAGCACGCATGTTTTTGGGGTGTGGGAGGAAACCGGAGTGCAAAGGAACTGCCTGAAGAGCTCAGAGACAGAATTGCGGTAAGGTACAGAGCTGGCCAAGGTTACAAAAAAAATTCTACTGCACGTAAGAATCCTAAGAGCACAGTGGCCTCCTTAAGCCTTAAATCGAAGACATTTGGGACGACCAGAACCCTTCCGAGAGCTGGCCGTCCGGCCAAACTGAGCGATCGGGTGAGAAGAGCTTTGGTGACAGAGGTAAAGGAGAACCCAAAGATCGCTGTGGCTGAGCTCCAGAGATGCAGTCGGGAGATGGGAGGAACACCTGAAGGACTCCAAGATGGTGAGAAATAAGATTCTCTGGTCTGATGAGACTCAGATAGAACTTTTTGGCCTTAATTCTAAGCGGTATGTGTGGAGAAAAGGAGGCACTGCTCATCACCTGTCCAATACAGTGCCGACAGTGAAGCACGGTGGTGGTATCATCTTGCTGTGGGGCTGTTTTTCAGCTGCAGGGACAAGGACAACTGGTTGTTACGGGGAGTCCAGTCAGAAGACCATTACAACAGTCAAGTCGACTTGAGATAAATGCATGGATGAGCTTCTCCTGGTCTGCTTGGCACACGCGAGCCTTCACTCTGGATATGTTCTTCAGATGGTGGAAGGCAGTTTTAGTCATTGATTTGCTATGACTGTTGAAAGTCAGGTCGGAATCTATCAGAAGACCAAGGTTTGGGACTTGGTCTATGGTTTTTAAAGCGAGTGACTCCAGGTATTTACTAACAGCAATCCTCTTTTCTTTATTGCCAAAAACAATTATCTCCGTTTTGTTGTGGGTTAATTGAAGGAAATGTTGGCTCATCCAGTTATTGATCTGTTTTAGACAGTGACACAACACCTCATTTGAACTGTAGTCATCTGGAGACACCGCTAGACATAACTGTGTGTCATCTGCACAATTTCGATAGTCCAAATTAAAGTTCTGAAGAATTCGACTCAAGGCTAGCATATGCGTGCTGAACAGGAGGGGTCCAAGAACTGACCCTTGAGGGACCCCATAGGTCATTGCCATTCCATGAGATTGAACACTTCCGATGGTTACAAAATAACTCCTTTCCTCCAGGCGGGACATGAGCCATTTAAGGACTGTTCCATTTAGTCCTACCCACGTTTCCAACCTGTTCAGCAGCATATGATGATCTACCATATCAAAAGCCACATTGAGTTCCAACAAGACCAGAATTGCCACCTTTCCCGAGTCAGTATTCACCCTTATATCATTGAGCACTTTGATAAGAGCCGATTCTGTACTGTGATGAGTTCGCAAACCTGATTGAAATTGGTCAAAAAGGTCATTTAAATTGAAGGAATTGCTGAGTTGATTGAAAACAACTTTCTCAACAATCTTGGCTGTGAAAGGGAGATTTGAGATGGGTCTATAGCTTACTAAAACGGTCGCCGTCACCTTATCGTGGTGGAGGGGTTCCAGCGTTCTATTTTTTAGAAGAGGCTTAATGGCCGCGACTGCAAATTAGCTCGCAAAGAAATTAAATTAAATTCGTGCATGATTGGCATCCGTATAATTATTGTTGTTTCTTCTTCTTCTTTCTCTTCTGTGTTTCGCGTATATACTGCCCTCCTCAGATAACGCTTCAACTACAATGTAAAAAAACAACAACAACAAGAAACAAAAAAAACCCTTCTCTCTATCCTCCGATACATTTCCGAGTCATGTAGAAATGTCAACACTGCGTTTATCATCAGTTGATGGTTCTCATTCTTCGTGCCAACGAAAGATGAACCCCAAACGAGTCTAAAAGCGGGCGTTGCTTTACCCCCCGCCGCCAGTAGAGGGCAGCGAGCGTCAACACGAGAGGGAAATGGCCGGAAGCAGATGAAGATGCGTCAATTCCTGGGAGCTAGCATTAGCACTTGTGCTTCGACCTCGCAATTTTTAACGTCGTGGCCGCTAAATTCCACTGTTTTTTTTTTTAAACTAAAATAATACCTGACTGTACTTGGCGTTAATTCGCGCCGGAAGACAAATTTGTGTGGATTATTATTATTATTATTATTCTTTTTTTTTTTTTTGCTGCCATGTAACGCTTGTGCAACCCTTCAGCGATTTGAATGGGGAAAAGGAAAGACTTGGTTCATTCCAGAGTTGTCGGTAAGTAACTCCTTCCTTGTTTAGAGACCAACAAGCGTCCAATGAAGCTGCGTGTTTTGGGAATGTGAGAGGAAGCTGGCGTACCCGAAGAAAAGCCAAGCACGCAAGCACGGGGAGAACATTCGAGAGGCACATTCAGTGTTTCCTTCTTTTATGTTGAATCCTTCCGAGTTGTATTTTTACGTTTACTGTCAAAAGGCGAGTGAGCAAAATGGATCACCTCGGTTGTCATGTGCAGGCGAAGGGAGCGTGGGGCCACATGGTAAGCACAAGCATAAAAAGCACAAGCGGCACAAGAGGAAGCATCACGGCCTCTGTGAGGCGCCTGCCCCGGCGCCCGTCGTTGCCCCTCGCCCGCCCCCGCAGCTGCGACTCAAGATCAAGCTGGGAGGACAGACCCTGGGGACGAAGAGGCGAGTTGCCCGGACCTGACGCCGGCCCGCACGTCTGTGTTAACTGCTCTCTTCCCACTCCAGTGTTCCCACCTTCACCGTGCACCCCGGCGTGGCTTGTTCTCCCTCACCGCTGATGATTGTGGATGAGGACGAGGACGAGGACGAGGACGATGAGGAGGAGCCTTCCGTACCCCTGGAGCAGTATCGGGCCTGGCTGGGTGAGAACAAGTACAGCGAAGCCCCTTTTATCTCCGATGACGGGTTCCCAGATTGGGACTGCACGATATTGGGGTGGGGGGGGGGGGGGACTTTTGCCAGTTTTCTTTTTTAACCCTAACCCATATGAATCGTACACGATCAGTGTTGGGAAAGTTCATTTTCTATGCAAACGACTTCAAAGTTCAGTTCAGAGTTCATCATTTAAAAAAATCAAGATAAAATCACCGGTCCAAAAATGGACTTGTTTTAAATAAGCGGATTTTTTTTAAATGCCTTTCATCATGTCAAGCACATTGAGTTACCTTGTGTATGAAATGCGCCATCTATAAATACATTTGCTTTGCTCTAGATTCCCTAATTGATGAGACTCAATCTGGCTTTATGAGGAACGGAAAGGCGCAGTGGCTACGCAAAGTATTCAGACCCCCTTCAATTTTTCACTCTGTTCTATTGCAGCCATTTGATAAAATCATTTAAGTTCTTCCCCCCCCCATTAATGTACACACAGCAGCCCGCATTGACAGAAAAAAAGTGGAATTGTTGACATTTTTGCAGGTTTATTAAAAAAGAAAAACCGAAATATCACACAGCCGTAAGTATTCCGACCCTTTGCTCAGTATTTAGGAGAAGCGCCCTTTTGAGCTACGAGTCCTTTTGGGAATGATGGTGAACGTGGGTGGGCAGCCATTTTCAGGTCTCTCCAGAGATGCTCAATTGGGTTGAAGTCAGGGCTGTGGCTGGGCCATTCAAGAGCAGTCACGGAGTTGTTCTGAAGCCACTCCTCCGTTATTTTAGCTGTGTGCTTGATGACAAAAGTACCCTTACCCATCCATGCAAATCGGTCGGCTCTCGGCGAAATCTGCCGTTTTGAACTCGAAATAGGCCATTTACGTGAATCGTATAGATCCGATGGGTTTTTCCGAATAAGTCACAGGAGTGGACGAGACCAGAAAAAACACTGCCGCTGCTAAGAACTAATGGTGCTTTTACTCCGTTACAATGATCTAAATGTCGCTCGCTACTTTTATTGATCAATTATTGCTTCTTTAGCATCTATTTCGTGCGCGAGACGACAACTTCGACTTCCACATCGGGCGCCGTTTGCTCCAATCCAATTTAAGCAACAGTGACATTCAATTCTAGTTCACCAATCAAACAACACAAAGTCACATGACCTCAGACGTCGTCTTCTATTGGGCACGGGTATTAACACTACATCAGCCAGCCCGGCCGAAGTTTGTCCCTACGTGGCGGCCGTTTCGGGAAGGTCGTCGTTACCCTAAAGGCAACGGCGCGCTACTCGTGTTTACATGAGACGATCAAAAACAACAGCTTTCGTGTATTGTAGCATTTGTCTGGCGCTGTCTGCCCAAACGTGGATATTCCAGCCCACTTATAACTTGAGAAAACACATTGCAGTCAATTGCAAATGTTTTTGTTTGGTTTTTTTTAAATTGTTTGTGCCATTTACTCAGTACTTGATTAATTATTTCACTCTGTACTTTTTACTCTTACATTTTACTTGAGTCACGTTATTGCCTAGTAACAGTACTCTCACTAGAGTCCAATGTCTGGCTGCGCGACCCGCCTCTGGAGCGGACTTCCTCTCTTGCTGCTCTTACGTTTAAGCAACATTTCTGCTCATCATATCAGGCAGTGTCGTATTTGTTGCGCCGGTCTTTTGTATTTTCGCGTTGAGGTGCCGCGGGTCGGGGACCCGGTCGCGGTCCCGGCGGAACCGCGGAGCACACGTAACATCGGCGGCAACAGCCGATCTGTTAGTACATCTTGTATTAATTAGGAAACGCCCCTACACCTAAACTAATTAGTTTACGGATGTGAAAGTTAAATGTATGAAGCCACGGAGCAATGTTAGGGATCATGTCCATAGATGAATGAACTAACTTCCAATTCAGAAATGGCCAATAAAAAGAGAAAAATATTGTACTTCATATTTTCCTGGAGGATGAATTTGGTAAGAGTGAAACAGACAATGATTTGAGTCAGTTGTTTTCCAGAACGAGAGTGGTGAAAGGATGAGGAGGACGCTATTGATGTGGCACAGCTTGAAGCTGGCATCGGGCGCGGGCGCAGATGGGCCTGGCTCAAGTGGGAGGTCAGAACAACAAAAGCAAAGAAATGAGGCAAACTGAATTCAATTCGAGTACCTGCCCACTTGTCGGCGTTGGACGAAAGTGTTGCGGTTCAGCAAGATTCCCGGGATGTGCGAATAGCTCTCGAGGTCATGCCAGAGCCTCTCGATCGGGTTGAGGTCAGGACATCCCAGAACATGTAGTTCCTTCTTCTGAAGCCATTCTGTTGTCGATTTGCGTCTGTCTTTTGAGCTTCAACTGTTGGACACGTGGCCTCAAGTTCTTCTGCAAGATATTTAGAATTTTTTTTATTTTGAAATGTTTACATTTTCCATCGATAGCAAGCGGTCCAGGCCTGCTATGCTCAGCACATCATGTTTCAACGTTGGGATAAGGTTTGGATCTTGGTGGCGTTGTGTTCCTCCCAAGCAAATGAAACTTTGGGATTTCCCCCCAAAATCTTTGTAAAACCTTTTGGATGTGGGTTATTGTGGTGGGACATGGGAAGCCCAGCATTTTCCCAGGTGGTACTTGGTGTCAAAAGTTTGAGAAGCACTGGTCTAGATGAACGTACCTCTGCAATTGAAATGGGAAAAGTACTCGGGTGAGTCTCCAAACGAATGACACTGCTCAGAAAAAGTTCGGGATGGTGGCTTTTCAAGTGAATTTGAGGATCAACCTAAAATACTTGATGGACTTTAAAACAGTGCTTTGATTGCATTTTAAGATCATCCTGAAATGTCCCTTTCAACTCGGGTGGGGGGGATTGATCCGTCTTGGTGTGCGTGTCAGATGAAGATAGCAACATGGCCACGTCTCCTCTGCCCGACATGGACTCGGACTCCATGCTGGGAGTGCCTGCGGACGAGGAGGAGAGGTGGCTGGATGCTCTGGAGAAGGGCGAGCTCGACGACAACGGCGAGCTGAGGAAGGAGGTCGACGAGTCTCTGCTCACTGCCCGACAGGTGAGGAGGACGGGGGGGGGGGGGGGGGGGGGGGGTTGGGGAAATCCGCAGTTTTGCTCACAAGTACTTGGTGCTCTTCAGAAAGCGCTACTCCACAAGCAGCAGATCCAGCCCCTTCTGGAGCTGCCCATGGGCTACAAGGAGAAGGAGATGACCGCCGAGATGATGCAGAAGCGGGAAGAGCGCGCTCGGAAGCGGCGCTTGCAGGCGGCCAAGAAGGCGGAGGAGAACAAGAACCAGACCATCGAGAGGCTCACCAAGACCAGCAAGGCCAAGATCAAAAGCATGCGAGAGAAGAAGTCCAAGCAGAGCCAGTGTCCCACCGTCCACTACAGCGACTCGGCCCAAGGCGTGACCATCTCCTTCCCCGCAGGCGTCCCTGCTCCCGATGCCACGCCGCCGCCTGCGCCGCCTCCGGTCCCCGTGAGCTGCGGCGTGAGCGGCTGCTCCAACCAGAAGAAATACCGCTGCTCCAAAACGGGCGCCCCCCTCTGCAGCCTGCAGTGCTACAAGGTGAACATGGAGTTAGTGCAGGGCGCTGCCTGAGCTGGGATTAACAGTGAACCCCGTTAATCACGAGAGACTCCTTCTACACCCGTCTGTGATGTCGAGACCTTGTACAAAAACGTTTTGTAGTTTTGCCCCCGCTCCAAAATGTAAACGCCTTAAAACACACTTTAAAGTATTCATTGACTGCCATTGACGGCTATAGATGTCAAATATCCATGTTAACTGGGAGGGCTGGCAGTCAAAGTCTGCGATATGAGGATGTGTGCGAACGATGAACTGCAGTATCGAGGGGGGAGGTTGTAAATACTTTTGCGAATAAACCCATTGACGGTCACATCAGCTTCTGTTCATCACTGCTTAATTTTGCCTTCATTGAAAGGAGACATTTTTAGTGTCCTGCTGAACTTAACTGTTTTTAGAGGTCTCATGCAAGGGGGCGACTGGATACGCTGCGCATTACACTGACGGGCCGACGGCAAGTTTGTCTTTTGTTACCATGACGACCGGGGGCAGAGCCTGAGCCGAGTGACTTGGTTGCAGGAGATGAATGTCTGTGGTTGATATCTGGCTTCTAATCTTAGGGTCTTCCATCTTAAATATAAACGGATCACTTCTCTCTGGCAGTGTACCTGCAGCTTTCAAGACGGCTGCTATTTGACCCGTACTCAACCCTGAGGGTCTTTGCAATTATAGGCCGGTGTCAGATCTCCCAATTATTAAAAAAAAACTGTTGCGGGGAGGAAGCACACCTTAATGATCACAGTCCGGATGTAGGGCAGACCACTCTATTGAAACGGCCTTCGCAAAAGTGACGAGTGATCTTTTCCGAGGTACGGACTGCGCCGCCTCCTCCATACGATCGTTACTCGACCTCAGCGCTGCCTTTGGTACGGTCGATCGCAAAAGACGACCACTCGATCGCATCGGTACTCCGGCCCCGGCACTCTCTCGGTTGAGCTTTTATCTCTCAGATAGGACAAACGGTGTAATCCACGGTAACGTGACCTCTGAGTATTCCAACGTCACTTGCAGAGTCCCGCAGGGATCGGTACTTTGCCCTCTTTTGTTCAGTATTTATATGCTGCCGCTTGGCGAGATCATACACAAATATAAGATGACCTTTTATTGTTATGCCGACGATACCAACCTATACATGACATGAAAAATGACTAACTGGTAATCTTTAGGCGTGTCTTGTTCAGATTAAACAACGGATTTTCCTGTAATGTTTTGCTTTTTAAGATGGAGAAAACTGAGCGCTTCATTACTGGCCCTGCTAAACACACCGACACTTTTTCAAGGACACCTCTGAGTTTACACAAAGCGACGCAGGCTCGGAGCATACCGGAATACACGTAACGGGATTACGTAATCAGAATACCCCAAAAAAAAAAAATATATATATATATATATATATATATATATATATTCATTCCTTTAGAGCAGACGTGCCCGAAGTCCGGCCCGTGTTCACATTTCCACTGCCACAAAACCAATAATAGGTGGACCGGCAGTGCAAAATTCACGCGCAATTTTATATTTCACCACAGGATGGCAGTAAACCTGTGGCTGAACTCTCGCGGGGCCGTTTTGCGCATGATCTGTGTTTTGCCCATTTCTAAAATGCCAACCGGAAGAAAGAAAAGGAAAGCAAATGGAAGTCTGACTATTTTTTCACAGAGTTTCGAAACAACTGCGTCTGCCTAATTTGCCAAGAGACCGTGGCTGTGTTCAATCGCTGCAAGAAATAATCACCCGTTTTCCAAATGAGCAAATGAGCAGGTATGCCGCCAACATCTCATCTCATCTCTGACTGAGGGGTTTCAACGGCGTTTCAGGGATTTCGCAACTATTGAAAAGGAGATCTTCTCCCGTTTCCGTGGATCTCAGTGACGTTCCAGCCCACCTGCAGCTGGAGCTCATTGAGCCGCAGCGTGACACGGAGTGTCGCAGCCGGTACCGACTCCTCCCTCTCGTCGACTTTTACCAGGTGCTGGATAAAGACGGGTTCCGAGAGATTCGTACGTTTGCTCCGAAACTGTTGAGCTTGAGACATTCTCAGTCATGACCATGAATAAGAACCGCGTGAGGACAAGACGAAGTGACTCCCACCTGCGTGACAAGCACCGCTTTTGAGCCAGACCTGCCCCCGTTGACTGCGGTCCAGATCTCAGCACCACCCTTCACATGCGCGCAAACGTGTTGTTTGTTGGTTCTGAAGAATAAAGTTTGAGTTTGAGTCAAGTTTCATCAAAATACTTGAGTGTGCATTTCATTCATTTTTATTTTAACCTTCATTTATCCATGGCAGGCAGTTCTAAGATCTACCTGGCAGCAGACAGCGTAGTAAAACAAAAATACAAAAAAGCAATGTGGCCCCTGAGCCAAAAGGTGACTCTAAAAGTTTGCTTTCGAGTCACTGAAAAGAACAATCAGATGACAGGAACACTTGTGAAAAGTTGCTATTATTTTTCAGGATTCCAATTTGAATGTGGGGAGAGGCTGCTTGGTGAGTTTGATCCCGAAAGCGCATCATTGTATCACAAGGTGGAAGGCATGCAAGTGAGGAGAGGGGTTTCGCCACAGCTAACTGCAAAGTTTGCCTTCACCTTTAATGAGCGCTCTTTTCTTTTTCTTTTCCCCCCCATTTCACACACTTACTGACTTGTGTGGATAGTTTTTAAGAACTGTGGCGCTAGAAATAGAGTGTTTGAAAAGTAACTCCGTATTCGTCATTTATTTCTGAAGTCTCATTTTTGCAAGAAATGAACATGAGAAGAAAGTCTATTGCATGCACCTTTAATCGTGGAACATACACCATTTTTTTTAAATTTTTTATATTTGAGTCAATATCATGATAAGGTGCCTTTGGTGTCCTCATCAGAATCGCTCAGTCATCATGAAAATGGAGCAGAATAATTCAACTGTGCTCTGATTATAAGTGACCACACATTTGCACACACATCAGTCCAATAATATTTCTCTTAAAATGGGTTTTCTTCATTTTATACCATTTTTTCCCCCTTTGGCTGTGTGTGATTTTGGCATGTCCCACACACTGTTCTCTCTATGTGTTAAAACAAGTCATTTTGATCATGTATATTCTATTTTCATAATAGTATGTGTCCCTGAAATTGCTGTGCAGCCTCTCATTTTGGGCAGCGGCTCTCCTCTGAGATCCTCCCGGATGACCGAGCTTCTCGCCCTATCTCGAAGGGAGAGCCCGGACACCCTGCGGAGGAAACTCATTTCGGCCGCTCGTATCCGGGATCTCGTTCTTCGGGTCACGACCCGCAGCTCGTGACCGTAGGCGAGGGGAGGAACGCAGATCGACCGGTAAATCGAGCGCTTCGCCTTTCGGCTCGGCTCCTTCTTTACCACAACGGATCGATACAAAGTCCGCATCGCTGAAGACGCCGCACCGATCCGCCTGTCGATCTCCCGTTCCGTTCTTCCCTCTCTCGTGAACAAGACCCCGAGTGATACTTGAACTCCTCCGCTCGGGACAGGATCTCATCCCCGACCCGGAGAGGGCACGCCACCCTTTTCCGACCGAGGACCACGGTCTCGGATTTGGAGGTGCCGATTCTCATCCCGGCCGCTTCGCGCTCGGCTGCGAACCGCTCCGGTGAGAGTTGGAGGTCACGGCTTGATGAAGCCAACGGAACCACGTCGTCTGCAAAAAGCAGAGATGCGATTCTGAGGCCACCAAACCGGACCCCCTCTACGCCTTGAAATTCTGTCCATAAAAGTTAGGAACAGAATCGGTGACAAAGGGCAGCTTCGGCGGAGTCCAACCCCGACTTACTGCGGACCAAGCTCTGACACCGGTCGTACAGGGACCGAACAGCTCGTGTTATCTCAGTTTTGTTGTGGTTTAATTGAAGAAAATGTCGGCTCATCCAGTTATTTATCCGTTTTAGACGGTGACAACACCTCAATTGAACTGTCATCATCTGGAGACACTCTGTGTCATCTGCATAGTTATGAGAGTCAAAATTAAAGTTCTGAAGAATTTGAGCCATGCGTAGCATATACAGGCTGAACAGGAGGGGTCCAAGAACTGACCCTCGAGGGACCCCATCGGTCATTGCCGTCCGATGAGATTGAACGCTTCCGATGGTTACAAAATAACTCCTTTCCTCCAGGTAGGACCTGAACCATTTAAGGACTGTTTCATTTAGTCCTACCCACGTTTCCAACCTGTTCAGCAGTATAAGATGACGTACCGTACCAAAAGCCATCGGGGTCGGGTGCAGTGCGAGCTGGGCGGTGGCCGAAGGCAGGGACCTCGGCCATCCGATCTCTGGCTACAGAAGCTGGCTCCGGGGACGTGGAACGTAACCTCTCTGGCAGCTGGCTTGTGAGGTCGAGAAGTTCCGACCGGATATAGTCGGACTCTCGAGAGGGGTCGGACTTTCTTCCCCTCTGGAGTTGGCCACGCTGAGAGGCGTCGAGCAGCTGTGGGTATACTTATTGTCCCCCGGCTCGGCGCCTGCACGTTGGGTTTCACCCCGGTGGACAGAATCCCCCGTCAGAAGGAGTTTCAACTCTCATCTCCGACAGAACTTTGCTCATGTCCCGGAGGAGGCGGGGGACATCGAGTGCGAGCGGTCCACGTTCCCCGCCTCCATTGCTGAGGCGGCCGACCGGCGCTGTGGTCGTAAGGGGGTCCGTGCCTATCGTGGCGGAAATCCCTGAACCCGTCAAGCCCGAAGGAGGAGTCCTTTTTGGCGTGCGGGACTCCTGAGGCAGCCGATGGGTACCGGCTGGCCAAGCGGAATGCAGCGTTGGTGGTCGCTGAAGCAAAAACTCGGGCACGGGAGGAGTTCGGTGAGGCCATGGAAAAAGACTTCCGGACGGCTTCGAGGAAATTCTGGTCCACCATCCGGCGTCTCAGGAGGGGGAAGCAGCGCACCACCAACGCTGCGTATAGTGGGGATGGGGCGCCGCTGACCTCGACTCGGGACGTTGTGAGTCGGTTGGGAGAATATTTCGAAGACCTCCTCAATTCCACCGTCTGGGGTCGGGCTCTCCTATCTCTGGGGTTGAGGTCCCCGAGGTGGTTAAAAAGCTCCCCGGTGGCAAGGCCCCGGCCGGGGGTGGACGAGAAACACGGCGAAGCAGCATTTAGCCGTTACGCTGCACACAAACGGAAGACGTTGCCAACAGAAGAGACGTCAGCCCCAAGTGTGCATGTTTTGAGGTCCGGGTTCAAAACTCTTGAAAACATTGTTGGTACCCCCCCTACTCACCCTTGAGGACTTGCACGCCGCCAGAACTGCTCTGTGTACATTATTGAGGGGGGAAAAAAGGAACTTAAAATGATTTGAGCAAATGGCTGCAATATAACAAAAGAGTGGAAAAATGTAAGCGGGTCTGAATACTTTCCCTACCCGCTGCATATGAAAATGAGCCATAAACCTAAATGCAGCTCTCCTTACATTTTGTTCTTGTTCTAAAACAGAATCATCTGGTTGAAAACATTATTATGAAACACTTTTAGGTGAGGAGTAAAAAAAAATAAAATAAAACCCAAAATGTATGATTACATCGTGTCGTTTTTGGGGGTTTCAATTGACTAAAAGTGGCTATGATTGAGCCACAAGGTGCAATTTGATGTAAACAATATTAAGATACTGGACATATATTTGCTAATTATTATATTTCATTGTCATTATTTAATTTTTGCCTTATTCAAGGTGACACAGCAGCAGTGGGGCGGCAGCCGAGTGCCCGCCACTGACCGGAACTACCGATGCTAAGTGTTAGCCCGCCAATGGCATTTGCCATTATGCGTTAGCGTTAAGATACCGGGAGCTTGCTCGTTTTACATTTTTTTGGAGTCTTGGTCACTGCCACAATACGGCACTTTTATCTCCGGTTTGCGCCGGCACGTCAAAGCCCAAAAAAAAAAAAAAAAAAAAAAAACACTTTCCTATTCAAGTGAGACAACCCGATTAAAATAAATATGATAAGAACACATGAATGGACGCAGCGCTTTTCATCGTCCCATCTTTGGGAAATAGTAGTTTCACGCTTAGAGACTTAATAATAGCGCTTGCGCGGTGACGACGGTTGAAAAAAGTGGAGTCGAATTCATTTTAAGCACTGCTCTCACTTTTGGATCTTGTTCCACAGGAGGCACCTTCTGATGTCGCCTTGAACCGGTGAAGTTAAGCAAAGGCGGTATAAAGGTGAGGAGATTTAACTTTCTGAAGAGGGCCCGGTGAGTCACCGAATCAAGTGGCCAAACCGAAGGACAGTCTGAAGGCCATCTCCACAGGAAACTCTGGTACCGAGTCGTGAAAACACACGTAGAACTCTTGAGGAACGGGCTCCAGCAACAATCGCCTGTCGGAGGGAAGGAAACAAAGCAGAAGCTCCAAAAGTGAAGCTCCACTGTGGACTTCTTTGCCCTCCAAACCTGGAGAAGATTTACCCTATGACCCAGTACGTCAGGGTGGGAGCAGGTTTCCGCTGGTCTGCCCAGTTTTCGAGGACGCACTGGAACAGGACTCCGTGCTCTTTGACCGGGCCCGAACCCCGAGGCCCCTCTGGCGCTCGCTGGCCCTAAAGGGGGAACAAATTAATGAGAGACGATACCAACAATCCACTATAGCAAATGTTTTTCCCCCCCAGCTATATTGTGTCTCGTCGTCGGCGCCCCAAATGGATCTATTCCAGATTTTCAAGCGATTGTAACGACGGGTCTTTACAGTACACCGTTAAGTCCAAATTTAGAGTCGCGCACCTTTCAGTGTCATGTCGCCCACCGCTAAGGGTTATTGGGGGAATAGATGGCTGGCGACCGGTTCAGGGTGTACCCCGCCTCTCGCCCGAAGACAGCCGGGATAGGACCCGGCACGACCGCGACCCGTGTGAGGAGAAGCATTATTTGAACTCTTGGCTGTACCCACTCGCACCGGCATGTTCTCTTTCAATACCGCCCGAATGGACAGGCAGCAGCGGTAAAAGTTGCGGATGAGCAACGGATGAATCGATCCGCCGAGCTGAGCCTCCTCAGTCTGCGTGGGCGCGATAAAGATTCCCTGGACCGTTTCCATGAGCACGTAGTGGAACACGGCGTTCTCGGCACCGGCGCTCCATCTGACGAGCACAGGAGCGGACAGGACAGTTAGTTCGGCTTAGGGGGTGAAAATTGGAAAGGAAATGTGCGAACACAGGAACGTGGCGGCGTTGTACATTTCGCCCGTGTCTCTCCCACTCAGAGTCTTCATCAATGTGCCCAGGTCCAACGGGTTCGAGTGCTTCCTCCGCTGGGCCTGATGGGGGAAAAAGTACAACAGGCAAAACCCAACCTGAAGAAGATCCAAAAGTGAAGCTCCGCTATTACGCTGCCAGTATTAATGTAAATATAATTCCACTTGCCATAAAAACTCATCACACAACACGGAAACGGAATTCTCCTGTAGCCGTTGAATGCAGCACCCCTGGACGCTGTTTAATTGCTGAAAACAGTTGATTACGTCCCATGGGTTCTTATTTGGGGTGGGCGGCGGCCGATTCCTCACAGATTTTTGATATTTGCACAAAGCTTGGTCCCGATGCCCTGTATGTAATGGGGGTTGACTGTATTCTAAATTGGAGACTTCACAAAACACCTCGCAAAACAAAAACAAAAACAAAAATAAAAATCAGCCAAGCGATGTCCTGGAACGTCGGGGCACTCGTAAGTTAAGATACCGCTGTATTTGGTTCTTTATGCTAAACTATACACCCCCCCCCCCCCCCCTCCATTTAAATTACCGATAAAGAACCAACCCTCAATTTTGTGAATTCCTGGTTTATTACCATACATTCCCGTTAATTCCCATGGAACATTTCCAAGTTTGAAAATTCCCGGGAGTTTTCAACTCTTACTTCCAATACACTTTGATGCCGTCACTACCTTGAAGATGCCTCCGCTCGCATCAAGCGAGTCCTGACGGCCACCTGGGATCCTTGCTGAAGAACCTGACCCGATGTCCACGTGTCCCTCAACCCCGCAGTCTCGGGTCTTCTCTCCAAACAAGCCGTTGCCTAGGGCCAGGCCGTCTAGGCGGGCCTGGGCAATGCCAGCTTGCAGGAACAAGTCCGCACAAAACAGGTGTGGAGCGGCGGGGGCGCTCAGACGTTCTTCGATAGCCTCCTCCGTGATCTCCAATCGTAACAATGTGGCATTGACCTGAGGGCGAGGTGTGGTTAGGGTTCTGCCTCATCTGCAAACCGACAAGTTGCTGCCGGCGCGCTACCTGATCCACGTAAACACAGTCAGGTCCTGGAGATGCAGAAGAATGTGTCACGCACCCTCCAACCTCCAGCAGCACACACTGTATCCAGCACCGCTGACGGGACGGGACGGGACAGGACGGGACAGGACGGGACAGGACAGACACACATTGAAAAATGTCTCCCATGCTGAAAAGTCCTATTTTCACCAAGTTATTGACGAATTAAAATTTGAGGCATTCATAGTAAAGGAAACCCTTATTGACAGCGCAAATGGCGGTGACCCATTGGATTACACTTCTTTTTATAACGGTAAAGACAAACGTGCATAACAGTAAAGCCATAAACTGCTTCGTAGAAATGGGGTGGGTTGCGTAAAGTGCAGACATGATCCGAACTACTCATACCCATTACCCTTGTCTTCATATAATCCAAATAACAGCCAAGGCACTTTCACGCGTCCGTACATATTTAAATCAATACCTCAGAAATAACACCATTTATTTTGCTGTCATTGTGGAAATGCAAACTGGCCTCCTCATCCTGGCACTTCAGCTCACATGCCACTCTCTCCAGTGGCATCGGTAAAGACGGCTTGAGTGACAAACAGGGGCCGTTATGGGAATAACCACCAAAAAAAAAAAAAAAAAAGAAACTCTGAAGACACTCAGAAGTATTTTAGGTTTCATGGAAAAGGCTTACTCAGCAATCTCGAGATCTGCACCTGTAAAAACAAGCAACAACACACTTTTCCTTTTTTGAAACATTGAGGAAAAATCATCCATTTATTCAAGTTAGACAGTAGGGTTGGGAATCAATACACAAGCAGCGGTTCGATTCAAAAACAATCTCATTACGGGCGGAACGATTCGATTCAGTATGGGAGAGATACGGTTCTCGATTCGGCGCAGAAAAAAATGGGACACCTTGACTTGTACAAAATGACATTTGTCAAACCTTATTTTCAAACAGACCACGTAACCCTGAGCATTGACGCTTTACGGCACCGTGTATAAAATATATATATATATATATATATACACAATCCCATTTCCAATGAAGTTGGGACGCTGTGTTAAATACAAACAGAATGCAATGATTTGCAAATCACGTTCGACCTATATTTCATCGGATACACTCCAAAGACAAGACATTTAATGTTCAAACTGATAAACCTTTTTGTTTTGAGCAAATAATAAAACAGAGGAAGCATTTTGTGCGCAGAGTAGGTGTTAGTTATCAAAACAGGCATTGCATAATGGAGAGGAAACAGTCATTTTTACTTTTGTACTTACCCGGCCCACAACGAGGAGGAAGTGACGTCCTCGAAGAGGTCCCAGGGGAAAGACCTCCCGCCAGATGAGCAGCTGGCCAACCCGCTGGGGGGACGCCATGGGCAGCAGGCAGTAATGCTGCATGTACAGACAAATGTCCAGCAGGTCCTCTTTGGGAAGATGGTTGGCGATCAGGTAGGACTGATGGCGACAAGCCCGTGCATCCTGACTTGGTACGACTTCGAAGGAAGGAAGGAACTTAACGACGGACACGTCTACTCACCTTGTAGAAGAGACACGAGCCGAGGATTCCGTAGAGACGCCTCATGCCAAAGAAGTCCTCCGACTGAAAGGTGAAATATGTCAAGTGGAGATCCGTGCGTGACACCCTGTAAATGCAGCCCCGCTCACCATTTCTCCAAAGTCAGAGGCCTCAAAGTCATTGAGGACAGAGTCCAGGTCTGTCTGTGAAGACACCACGCAAGGGATCGCTTAGAACACAATACCAAAATTCTCACTTCCATGCCAGACCCGCATAAAGTCTCTCGACACCGATACTGAAGCATCGGTAAAAGCATGGCACTTCGAATTCTTTGCATTTGTAGCACGACCCCAATTCCAATGAAGTTGGGACCTCGTGTTAAACATAAATAAAAACAGAATACAATGATTTGCTCTCAGACAAGAGCGTGCAAAATCCTCTCGGACCCTCCGCATGCTGGTCACTGGCCCTCAGGGAGGCGCTACCGATCAATGCAAACGCGAACTAGCAGACATTCCAACAGCTTCTTCCCTCTTGCCATCAACTTCTTAAACACCCAACCTACAATTCCCTTGCAACATGCCGCCAATTGTTTGTCGTCACATTTCTGTGGGGCCAATTCTACATTACTCGGGCACTCACTGTGGTCGTCTCGCCGCGCTGCACTATTTGCATATCTGTCGTGGACCAATACCGGCCACTCATGCCAGAGGAGCATCTGCTCCATTTGCACCACTGAGGAGTATCTGCAACATTTGCACAATCGACATTGTCCCAGATGATCGCGCTACCCGTCACTTTAAACCGCATACACTCCTTGAAGTCTCGGCGCCCTTTGCACAATGGTCCTTGCACCGGACCATTGCTCTATTAGTCATTCAAACCGCTCTACTTGCAAGACTATGGACTATGCATCTTTTTGCACAATTGTCCCCCCCAAATTTTTTTTTTTTTTTTTTTAAATGTGCCGGCATTATCAGATTACGAGCGACCTTTTATTGCTCAGTGTTTTTCTCAATGTCTTTTGTATTACTCGAGTGGCTCCCACTACCGGAGACAAATTCCTTGTGTGTTTCTTGGACATACTTGGGGAAAATAAAGATGATTCTGATTTTGAAATCATGTTCGACCTATATTTAATTGAATACAAAGATATTGAATATTCAAACTGATAAACCTTATTGTTTTTTGCAAATAATCATGAACTTAGAATTTTATGGCTGCAACACATTCCAAAAAGCTGGGACAGGTGGGTGGCAAAAAAGACGGAGAGAGTTGAGGAATGCTCATCAAACACCTGTTTGGAAGAGCCCACAGGTGAACAGGCTCATTGGGCACAGGTGGGCGCTTCCCTGAATTGCTGCTCAGTCATTCGCAAGCAATGATGGGGCGAGGTTCACCTCTTTGTGAACAAGTGTGTGAGAAAATAGTCCAACAGTTTCAGGACAATGTTCTTCAACAAACAATTGCAAGGAATTGAGGGATAGATTTCATCATCTACGGTCCAGAAGATCATCCAAAGGTTCAGAGAATCTGGGGAAATCACCGCATGTCAGCGGCAAGGCCGAAAACCGACATTGAATGCTCGTGACCTTCCATCCCTCGGGCGGCAATGCGTCAAAAACCGACATCGATGTGTAAAGGATATCACCGCGCGGGCTCAGGAACACTTCAGAAAACCAATGTCAGTAAATCCAGTTTGGCGCTACATCCGTAAGTGCAACTTGAAACTACTACGATGTAAAGCAAAAGCCATTTATCAACAACACCCAGAAACGCCGCCGGCTTCTCTGGGCCCGAGCTCATCTAAGATGGACCGACGCAAAGTGGAAAAGTGTTCTGTGGTCCGACGAGTCCACATTTCAAATTGGTTTTGTATCGGTCCGTTGTGGTAAAGAACGAGCTAAGCCGAAAGGCGAAGCGCTCGATTTACCGGTCGATCTACGTTCCTACCCTCGCCTATGGTCACGAGCGGCGGGTCGTGACCTAAAGAACAAGATCCAGGATACAAGCGGCCGGAAGGAGTTTCCTCCGCATGGTGTCCGGGCTCTCCCTTAGCGAGAGGGTGAGAAGCTCGGTCCTCCGGAAGGATCTCAGAGTTGAGCCGCTGCTCCTTCACATCGAGAGGAGCCAGATGAGGTGGCCGGGGCATCAGATTCGGATGCCTCCTGTACCGTTTTTAGATTAGCCTACAATACTGTATCTAAAAGTCAGATGTGATTATGCCACGGACGCCTGGTTTTTAAGGATGAATCTCTGTTTCATCGGGTCCATCTATCCCCAAAGCAAAATGAGTGCATTCTTCAAAAGATTAACCCAGGCGTACCGAATAGTATGCTGATCTGCAGTCAATCAAATCCATCCATATACTCTACATGTGGACCAATAGCCTCGTAGCTTATTCTTTGGTCAAAACTACAAGACTACACAATCGTTACCAATTTGACCAACCACTACAAGCAAAGCAAACTACAACAGCACAACATTCTTGTTCTTTCCTTGTTTCGTGGCGAGTTAGCGTTCGTGGGTTTACGGTCCGCTATCTGTAACAACAGCGGCACACCTCGGAAACGTGCGTGCCAGTCTCTGCCTGCCGATTGCGCCACAGCGCCAGTAAACAACAATTCTGTCCAATTCTGGAACAGATTTTGTCAACGGTGGTTTAAAAGACATTCGGGATCCGTTAAATTGAGGTTCCACTGTACAAGTAAATCGGATTAAGAGACTGGACACAGAACAAATTCAACCCGTAATAGAAAGTACCACTGGAAACGTAAATTGGGTTACAAGCTTGGTCACCGAGTCAAATCAAGGAACCTTACTGGCGTACCGCACAACGCCATTCCAAAGTTCTGTGCATGGATCACGCATGCTTCCGGGGACTTACTTTGACTTTTGCAGGCAGTGGGAGCCACCGCACAGCCGGCAGCCTGTTGAGGAGGATGCTCCCGGAGATGTCAGGGGGCGGCACTGAGGACCTATCTCCGAGGTGGGATGGCTGGATGAGCCGCTGGAAGAACACGCAGAAGAACTGGTCCAGCTCCGGCGCTCGCTCTCTCCTGCAGAAAGCCCTGCGCGCGCACACCGATAACACTCACGGCTGAAACAAGAGACCCGGCGATTGCTCGTCACTTTGAGCGTGCGACCGACCTGTCCAAGGATCCATACATGACTCTTAATGTCCGCACAGCATCACCCACCAGTGACTGCAGGCACAGCAAAGGAACCCTGGACGGAAATTTGACAGCAAACCGTCTTCAGAGATGACTGTTCCCTTATAAAAGCCAGGAACCCTCTCGCAGCGGCCACGTGTACCTCTCAGCAGGAAGCCCAACGACCAGCAGGGCGTCGCCTTCCTTCCAGTAGCCCACGTGCACCAGATGCTTGTTCAGCAGGAGCGTTGAACTAAAGGAGCGGTCAAAAGTTTCGTCGTCGCGTGAACCTTTTCACTGAGAAACGTGTTGCCTGTGGTCGTCGACGAACTCTTGAACCAAGAAAAGCGTGGGTGTCAAAAGGTGCCAGTGCATTCCGTACCTGACAATGTGGCCTCCGGTGACGTTTTCCAGCATGTCGCACAGCGTCAAGTAGATTCCTCTCACGCCTCTGAGCCCGGCGGAGGCTTCTGAGGCTGGGTACTGGTACAAGATCTCCTCCTGCACACACCAGAGCGGAGACGGGCGTCTTTCTACAATGGTGCTTGCGCGAGATACGGCTCCTACAGACAGACCTCCAGATGGACCTCTCTGTGCGGTGACATGGCTTCCATCTTTAGTGACAGGTACATGAGCGTGTGCGGGACATGGCTGAGGGACATCTGCAGTCCGGTTGCATCCTCCCCCTGCAGCAGGCGCACCGGTGGGCTGACGGGCACGGAGGCCTTCGCCCCACGACCCGGCCCAACGTCTCCACTCGTGTTCGTGGTTGTTTCCATGGTCAGCTTCAGCTGGAGGAGGAGGAGGAGATGTGGTATCTGGGGCTTGCTATATGACATGACAGCAGTTCTGAAAAACGTGGCAGGCCCAAACGCATTGTGAGGGTCTGCTGAGAATGTCTGGCAGAATCCCCTGTCAGAAGAACTTTCAACTCCCGCCTCCAACAGAACTTTGCTCACGTTCCGGGAGAGGCGGGGGACATAGGGTCCGATCGGACCGTGTTCCGCGCCTCCGTCGCCGAGGCGGCCGACCGGAGCTGTGGCCGTAAGGCGGTCGGTGCCAGTCGCGGCGGCAATCCCCGAACCCGATGCCGCCGAGCTGAAGAACGAGTCCTGTCGGGCCTTTTTGCCCAGCGCAGAGCTGCAGCCGGACTTGCTAGCTCGCTAGCGTTACTCATCATGGCCTCCAGGACGCTGACACGAGACGACAGTGTGGGACGTCCCAAGAGTCAATGACACCGTGTCGTGCAGTGCCGCTGAAATGCCAGAGCCCAATAATAGGTGGACAACAACTGTGCTAACTAGAATTGTATTCCTGATCGACCGCAAAATGTCAGATGCCACACTAAAACACAATGACAATTTACAGCACAGATAAATAGCAACGGTGAGACAGAAATGCATAATAGCAGATGACGTGACGCTGTGCTGTGGAGATATAAGAAGACCAGCGCATTGAAGCGTAATTCTGAGTGACATTTGTCATCATTTGCTTTTGCCTTCAAAGTAGGTCTTCATGTGAAAACGGTCAATAGCGCTAAAAGGTTTGGGGACAACATTTAGTTCATATTGTGCATTGTTGCAATGTCATATTTTTTTTAATAACAATTTTGCAATTTGAAGCATTAATCATTTTTAATTTGAATGCCTTATTTTAGTAAGGTATATATATATATATATATATATATATATACATACATACATACATAGCGGGTATGGAAAATGATTTGAGCAAATGGCTGCAATGTCACAAAGAGTGAACATTTTCAGGGGGTCTGAATACTTTCCGTACCCGCCGTATAGCGCCATCTGCCGTTTCAAAGGAATTACAGATATCTTGAAAGTAAATTTCGACTATTCAAAATGCAATTACAACTCGTAACAACGACACTGCTGGTATATACAACGTTCATTTGTCATAGTCAATGCGAGCTATTAAATGCTCAGGCTTGCCATAGAACGCAGCCCTTTTAATTGATTCCTACTCGCTCGATGACGTGTTGTTCGAACAGTCAGCAAAACAGAAGGCCAAGTGCTCCCGCCATGTCGGAAGAGCGTCCTCCAAGTGCCGCGTCCGATGTGCTTCGAAAGTGACAAAAACTTAGGAACTTATCCAACCCTTTTGGAGGGAACTGACCGGCTCCTTTTAACTTCTCCGGCCAAGCGTTGAACGTACGAACATTGTCGCCTTCTAATGACGTCTTCCTTCAGGAAGACAGCGTTAATGTGGGGTACGTTCGAAAATTCACTCCAAGCGCGCTCGCTACACTCCGGAACGTTCGGAAACTCAGAGCGTTATTGGAGTGTGCCGTTCGGTTATTGAGAGCGCCACACTCTGGGAGCGCCTTCGCGTACTCCCGCCGCTCTGATTGAGGAGAGAGAGCGGCCTGAGCGATAGGCAGGACGGGATTGAAGTCCCGGACCTGACACATTCAGTATGGCGGAAGCACTGACGTATCTCTGCCAATCGTATCGTTCGTAAATTCATACAAAATGGAGCGCGGTGAGCGTCAGATTGAATTTCCCGAACGTGCCGTATGTCAACCGTGACACCACATTGTTGCGTCATATACTTGCGACAATCACATTGTTGAAGGAAGCAACGTTTTCATTTCTGGCTTTATTATTTGGCTTGTTTTCCTACACTTTTCATTATTGTTGTCAGCTGTCAAGCTCACTGTACTACTAATATTGAGGCGAACATTGTTTCTTATCAGTCTAGTTCGCGAATATGACTGAAATTGTTTCAAAGTCGAGTGACCAGACAAATGGAGTTTTGGACATGGAGCTGCTTCACATCGACGTGCTGGAGGAGGAGGAGGAGGAGGAGGATGTGCTGCAGGGCGCACCAGAGAGAGAGCACGCATCCTTTTCAGTCAGTTTTACGAATCCGGAATTGGTCGCTGCTTCACACTCAATGGCGCGCTATCTCTGCAAGTTGTTTGGAAGAAGAATGAAAATCATTATTATACCCACGTTCAACTCGTCCACGTGTGCTTTTCCATGCGAATACGAATTCGTTAAAAATAATAATCATAATCATCATCATCATAAAGAATAAAGGAAAAGAAGAATTCCTACTATTACAATAGGCTGCTCGGGCATGAATAATGAAGAAGAAGAATTCTCATCATTACAATACAGCGCTGTGACGTCGTTCTCAAATTCTTATATTTTTGCAGACATTACCCACGTTGTTTAAGATCGTCAAACCAATGTAAATATGAGACAAATATAAGCCAACCATGCAAACGTTTTTGCCCCCGCCCCCTAAAATAATCGGAATCGAGAATCGTTTGGAACCGGACTCGAGATAAAGAACCGGAATCAGAACCGGAATCGCTCAAATTCAAACAATGCCCAACCCTGCTGCTCGGGCTCTAATAGTCATCATTTCTACAGATGCAATCGGTCCCTTGCGGCGGTCGCTGCTCAGACCCTAACCCTTCTTACAATTACCAGTCCTGCACGGGCCCCAATGAAATGGAAACCCCCCCCCACATTTAATTAACCCATTTTAGGAAAACTAGCTAAATTAATGCATTAAATATTACGGGATGCTTGATCATCAAAACGAGATGATCATTTTGATGATGGGCGCTTGTGTGCTGTGTTGCATCAGAAGAACGTGTTGAGGAAGCAGCGGCACTGGGAGAGGAAACTCGCTGCCAGAAAGAGCAAAAGAAAGGAGGAGAAACTCAGGAAGAAGCTCAATCGGCACTCAGGTAAAGACTGCAGGAAGAACGTGCACGTTTGATCTCTTAACAACTGCGGTATTTGTGTTTGAGAAGAAGGTGTGGAACAACGTCATCTCACCAAGCGGGTCTTGAAGGCTGTCACCAAAGAGCGTTTGGCTGAGGCTCGCTCCGGTGGCCACAAAGTGTGCGTTGACCTCGGCGTGAGCCACCGCATGTCTGACAAGGTGCACGTAACTCCCTTAACTTGAGGCTTCTCAACCCTTTTGGATCCAGGGACCCCTGAAAAAGGGAAACCTTTTTTTACAAGGACCACCTCATAAGCCTAAAGCCAACCAAACATAAAGATCTCGTGTGCACCCGAATGCCATAGGAATTAAAACGTTATCTTACGAGAATAAAGTCACATTTTTCCTTTGTTTTTTGAAAAAGCCAGGACTTTATTCCAGTAATTTGCCTTTTGCTGTAAAAAATACAACTTAATTCATGTGCAGAATCATGTCATATACAACCCCAATTCCCATGAAGTTGGGACGTTGTGTTAAACATAAATACAAGCAAATAATCATGAACTTGAATTTTATGGCTGCAACACGTTCCCAAAAAAGCTGGGACGGCCGGGTGGCAAAAAAGACGGAGAAAGTTGAGGAATGCTCATCAAACACCGGTTTGGAACATCCCCGAGGTGAGCACGCTCATTGGGAACAGGCGGGTGCCATGATTGGCTAGAAAAGGAGCTGAAAGCTACATACAGATTTTGGAGAAACTTGTGCTGCCATCCAAGCAACTTCAACTTATTTCAGCAAGACAATGCCAAACCACATTCTGCACGTGTTAGAACAGCGTGGCTTCGTACTGAAAGAGTGCGGGTACTAGACTGGCCCGCCCGCAGTCCGGACCTGTCCCCCAGTTGAAAATGCGCGGCGCATGACGAAGCGTAAAGTACGACCACGGAGACGCCGGACCGTTGAGCGGCCGAAGCTGTACATCGAGCCAGAACGGGAAAGAATTCCGCCTCCAAAGCTTCAACAATTCGTGTCCTCGGTTCCCAAACGTTTGTCGAACGCCGTTCAAAGAACAGGTGATGGAACACAGTGGTAAGCACGACCCTGTCCCATCTTTTTGGGACCGTCCGTCCGTGTTGCAGCCATCAAATTCGTAGTTCGGGATTATTTGCTGAAAACAATCAGGTTGATCGCTTTGACCATTAAATATGTCGTCTTTGTGGTGTATTCAATGAAATATAGGTCGAAGATGATTTGCAAATCATTGTATTGTGTTTTTCTTGATGTTTAACGCAACGTCCCAACTTCATTGGAATTGGGGTCGTATATGTGATATGTCACGATCATATCAGATGTAGGTATGCATCTATATTTGTTCAAGTATCCAGCATAATCGTTTTTTTTAATCATTGACCCTCAGGGGTCCCATGACCCCGGTTTGAGAACCCCTTCTCTCCACTCGCCGCATGCCTACCATCCCGTTGGACCCTTTTGATTTGACACCGTTGCGCGTGATTCGCCGCAGGAAACGAGCCGGCTGGCGGCTCAGTTGCGGCGTCTGTACGGAGCCAACAAAAGGGCGAGCAAACCCTTCCATTTGTTTCTGACAAGCTTTCGGGAGGACAGTCGCCTCCTCGCAGAGTGCGTGCGCATGAACGCCGGCTTCCTCAATTACGCGGTAAGTCTTCGTTAGCAGTTGCCGTGTGTGCGTTTGACAGCGGTGGGAGCAGTTAGTAAGCCTCGACAAGTCTTAAGGGCCAGTCCCAATTCTCCTGCTTAGCCCTTCCCCTTCGTCTTAGCCCTTGATTTGGAACGAAGGGGCGTCCCGTTTCCTCCTAGGCCGACGGCTAAGATGACGGGGCGTGTAGGCCTTGAAACCAAGTGCGGTCCGGGAGCTCTCTTGAAAGCTAGGGCTACGGGACTCCGTCCCCCTGACGGGCGGAGAGCTTGCCGACAAGACTGCGAAACAGACAAGGGAGTCCGTACATGTAAGTGAGCAGAAATATTGCTAGTCATACGAATGCCAGTCCTGTTTTTAAATCAACGTAAATGTCAGCCACGTTTCGAATTGGAACGAATTGCACCGGCAAAGCTCGGACAATTGAATGTCCTCTGTTGCCAAACGCTTGCTCGGTGTTTTTAAAAGGCGAGGTGATGTAACAGTGGTAAACTTGCCTCTGTACCAGCTTTTCTCAAACGCGTCGCAGGCATCCAATTCAGAAGGAGTGAATATTTGGAAGAAAAGAAACAAAACCAAAACATGAAACATCTCGTCTTTGGAGTGTATTTGACTGAATATGGGTTGAAAAGGATTTGCGAATCATTGTGTTCTGTTTCTATTTACGTTTTGACACAATATTGTAACCTCGTTGGAGTTTGGGTTTGTACGTTGAGTCGAGGAGCTTCATTTCCACGAAAGTAGTGCTTTGCCTCCATCTTGTGGCAGGCGCAGGCCATCGTAAATCGCCGTTTTGGGGGCGTCTTTACTGAATTGGAGCCAAGCAAGCAAGTGGCATGTCCTGAAATTGGCGACTTGAATCAATTCGCGTCCCTCACCTCCTGACAATTGTCATTGATGTGCTTCTCGCAGATGGAAAGAACAGAGCGAAGCTGTCTGGACATTTTCCCTCCGGAAAGGGTCGTCTACCTCTCGCCCGATGCCGAAGAAGGTCGTTCGGTCATCAAGTCAACCGATGTTGCTTGAGACCGCCGCACTCAAGACTTCCGTGTGTCCTTTCAGCTTTGGAGCGCGTGGACCACGACGACGTGTACGTCCTCGGAGGGCTCGTGGACGAAAGCGTCCAAAAGGTACTGAAACGTCAGGTGACCCCCTATCTCGATTGACGCCGAGCTCGCTCGTCCGCTCGCGATCCGGGCCAAGGTTACAATAGGTTTGGACTTTGCATTGCACGCTATTCAAATGCAGATAGCTTGAATTCGTTTGTTTAGTAGGTTTTAGTTTGGATTGGTTTTAGTGTGAGTTGTAGTTTTGTTGTTGTACGGCTTGATCGCGGTTCATTCTTCTCGCCGCCGCTATTTTTTATTTGTATTTTATTACAGTATTCTCGGGAGGGATATCAAAATTCTTTACAGCCGTGTTCAAATGCCAGCTGTTTGCGAGCTAAAAAAAAAAAAGAAACGACACCAAGATAAATCATTTCAAAACGGGAACCGACACACGTGGGCAAAGTTGTTGGTACCCCTCTGTTAGTGAAAGAAAAACACTCAGTGGTCACAGAAATGCACTCGCACTTGATTTGATTAAAGTGCAACTGACATCTCTTCAGGTGGACTTAACAGTACATTTACGTGCAAATTCTCCTTGTTTTCCCAATATAGAAATCACACAAATCTTATTGTCACTGAACACAAAACACGTTATGCTCAAACGTTCTCATTATATTTATTGCTACCAACTCACTCGCTATCCATGTGCGACAATCGGGGGAGAAGAGCCTTGGTGAGAGAGGTAAAGGAGAACCAAGTTACTATTGGTCATGAGTGAAACACTCTACTGCAATGGTTCTCAAAGTGTGGTACAAGTACCGTGAGTGGTACTTGGGCTCACTCTAGTGGCACGCAACAATCACTGAATTCAAGGTTCAAACTATGTATCATGTTACACTTTCTGAAACTTTTTAAGTATGGTGCCGTTATATTTTTGTTTGAAAGACATTTCTTTAGGTACACTGTTGATTGAACTTTTATGTGCAATACATTTGAACTGAATCACTATTTATATCGTTTTTTTGCTTTCCTATATTTCAGTACAGTGTTAATATTCAAACTGGATAATGTGACAGTTACAATAATAAATGATATACTGGAGATCAGGGGTGCTCAAAAGTCGACCGCGAAGGTAGTATTGGTCGATCGCGTGACGTTAAAAAAAACAAAACAAAAAAAAAAGATGTCAGCCTATCATTCATCCCGTCGCTTGATTGATATGAATATCTCATCGATGACATCTGAACATTTCTGACACTTGGGTCACGCACATGCACAAACAACGGCGCTACAAGGTAACTGGCAGATGCGCAAACAACGGCGCAAAGTGTGTCAAAACTAACAAATGAGTCAGCGAGTTACCTCACTGACTAAAACTGACTGTTTTCGCTTAAACTTAAGGAAGGGTATAAAATTGAGTGGGGGAGCTCGACCAAAAACTATATTTCTGTCACGGTGACATGTTCCAAATGCGTACGCCTCACACGCCAGTCTGCCATGGCATTACCAAAGAAGGGAAACACACACTTATCACTGACAATTTCCTTATAAATATTAACCATGTTTCTAGTGGTCAAACCACGAATACGGTTGCCGTGGCAAATTAGCAGCTCGCTGTTTGTTAGCCTGCACGCTAACATCTTCAAATCGTCTGCCGGCGGGGGTTAGCTGCAGGCCAGGCACTGGCAGGGCAGCTTTATATACACTTTGCATGTAAAACACAAGGTAACTCAACGTGCTTGAACAAAATCTGCGACGCACTGATTCTGCAAGAAATCAACCACGATGCAGGGAGGGATTACTCTTATTTGTTTTTGTTCACTGTAATAACCTTGGTGCAGACGCTGAGCCTCTCCAGGGCCAAAGAACTGGGCGTCCGCGCGGCGCGGCTCCCGATAGACGAACACATGCAGAAGATGCCGAACGGCAAGAACTTCCACTCGAAGATCCTGGCAATCAATCAGGTCTTTGACATCATGCTGACTGTGTCGCACACGGGCAGTTGGACACACGCTCTGGACAAGTGCTTCCCCCGGGGGAAGGGTTATGTGGTCGCGCAGCACGGTGACAACAGTGACGCGGGTGCAACAATTAAGACTTGACGCCAACGAAAACAAGTTGGGAAAAGCGTTTTTCAGTTTCGGCATTTTAATTGTTTCTTTTGTTTGTTGTTGTTTTTTTTTTTATTCACACACAACTGCTGCTCAGTACCGAGTCTGTTTAGCGTCGGAATTATGAAGATACAACCTTTCCTAGCGACTGGCCTAAATCTGATCTGATCTGAAAATAAAACTTTTCATACCAACTGGACTAGATGTGGTCGGCCCTCAAATTCGAGATATTGGAGTTTTTGTGTGAAAAACCTCAAATGCACTGAAAGCTGTACGGGCAACTGACAGTAATTTGACCTTCTCTCATCTTACTGTTCATGACTTGGACACGGACATGGGATGTTTGGCACCGACGCCAGCGATATATTGTTTCCGTATCGTGATATTATTGATAATATGATTGCCACCCCACAGTGCGATTCGTTATGCTTGTCATAGAATAGAAGACGTGTCTTATGAATTGTCGTATGAACCATACAATGGAATTCTTATGTTATCAATTCTTACAGTGTTCATAGATTTAGTATTCAGTATGAGATTGCTTACACGAGTGGCCCCACAGCAACCTTGAAAACATTTTCGCTTGTGCAACATGCTTGCAGTGTGCGTGCTTGGACAAGTTGTTGACAGGATCTTGCAGAAGAGGAAGGCAACGGGAAAAAGGAGACGGGGAGATGCCAGGTCAAGATGACCGGGAGCTAATTGAGACAAGCCAGCTGTGAGGAGGAACGCTGCCTTCCCTACTTGTGTTGCAGAAAATCTGTATATTGTCAACGGGCTGGAGGGAGAGGCGCTCTTTTCTTTCTCCAATCTGCATGGCGGAATCGAGTTCGGTAGCAGGGAAAGACAAAGGCCCGGAATTCCGATTTTGTACCTGACCGAGCACCCGAGATAAACGGATACAATTGCAACCTGTGTGAGTCATTGGAGTGAATTCGTTTGTGTCGAGAAAACGAACACGCGCTGGATTGAATGTGATAGATAGTAAGTAGTTTATTCACTTGTCGTTGTGGGGAATATCACCTTTTCTTCAACAGACTACACTCGTAAATTTAAAGGAACTGCAGATTAGTCACTTGTGATGTTCTCCAGGTACTTGGACTTTCTCCCACAATCTAAGAACAGATGGTAGGTTCGTTGAATTTTACATCGGCGGGAATGAATGTGGTTCGTCTACGCGTGCCCTGTGTTTGACCGGCGACCAGTGCAGGGGGTGGGCATCCGCCTCTCGCCCAAATGTCCGCACGGATACGTGACCCAAATGTGGAAAAATGCCCAGTGAATGCGGACGGTGGCTCGAGGGTAAGAGTATGCCGCTCGAGTCAAAATGACGGATTGCCTATGACGCCATTTCTCGGCGCGCTGCCCGATGACGCCGCCTCTAGGGACACCCGTGTCCATCGGCGTCAAAGGATTCACGCCGACGCATGTTTCCCAGGTCATGCCCGAGGTCACAACCACAGCACGTGCAAAGAGCGTGCGTTATTTCTAAAATTCCCCTAAATAATGTCACTTACGACCACGCCCTGCTCCGAAAGAGCCGCGCCGAGGCATCTGCAAAGGATGACCGCCTACGCATAGTTTCCGGGTCTTGTCCATGTCTTCACGACCCCGCATCTGAAAGAACTGGGTACTCGCGTGGCTCGTGCACATGACGCCGGGTGTCCGAGATGTCAGAAGGTCTGAAAAAAGCAAAAGCAGTGTTTTTTTTCTAAAATTCCTCCCACTCATCACAGCTAACATGAATATGAGAAGTGAAAGTGACCCACCAATTTCTCCATCGCCAGCATGATTCGGTTCCAACGACAACAATAAACCCATGATAAAAATGAAAGCACCTCTGATCGTGACAAAACGGATTGAGGATTGTTCTCTTAAGAACATGCTTTTGCTACTCATCTTGTGTCAGGTGTCATGAGCGAACCTCATGTGGCATTCAATAAACGTTTGGGAACCGACGACACCAATTGTTGAAGCTTTGTAGGCGGAATTCTTTCCCGTTCTTGCTCGATGTACAGCTTCAGGCGTTCCACAGTCCGGGGTCTCTGTGGGCGTATTTTACGCCGCACATTTTCAACGGGAGACAGGTCCGGACTGCAGGCGGGCCCGTCTACTACCTGCACTCTTTTACGACGAAGCCACGCTGTTGTAACACGTGCGGAATGTGGTTTAACATTGTCTTGCTGAAATAAGCAGGGGCGCCCGTGAAAAAGACGTTGCTTGGATGGCAGCACATGTTTCTCCAAAACCTGTATGTACCTTTCAGCATGAATGGTGCCTTCACAGATGTGTAAGTTACCCATGCACTAACACAGCCCCCAACACAGCCCCGTACCATCACAGATGCTGGCTTTTGAACTTGGCGTCCATAACAGTCCGGATGGTTCCGTTCCTCTTTGGCCCGGAGGACACGACGTCCACAATTTATAAAAACAATTTGAAATGTGAACTCGTCGGACCACTGAACACTTCTCCACTTTGCATCGGTCCACCTTAGATGAGCTCGGGCCCAGAGAAGCCGGCGGCGTTTCTGGGTGTTGTTGATAAATGGCTTTTGCTTTGCATAGTAGAGTTTCAAGTTGCACGTACAGATGTAGCGCCGATCTGTATTTACTGACATTGGTTCTGAAGTGTTCCTGAGATGATCAAGATGGCATGTCGGTGTGGCGCGAGAGCCCATTCAATGTGTGTCTATTATTATGAAGCACAATTCACCAAGCGATGGATTGTTGGCCCACTGACAGAGAAGGTGAGCTGGCTGAGATTGGATGTGTGAGTGACACAAACGAGTGAGCGAGTGTGTTTTGAGCTCGTCTTTGGCCGCAACAAACATTGCTAGCAACGGTGAATTCAAGCTTCGCTCTTTCATCCACCACAGTTCCATGAAAAATTACAGACGGAGTTAAAAATGTGTAGAGTAGTTTAGCATTGTGTGACACTTGCGACATACCGGTGTACCTTTGTGCATGACATGCGTTCCATCTGGGAAAAAAACATAACCCTAAAACCAAAGTAGTTCCAAACGCCACATTTGAAGGATGGCGGAGGATTTTCAATTTCAGGAAGGTCTCGAGAACTAGCCATGCGTTAGCTTCTGTCTCAGCAACTTGAGGTGTTATCGAGTTGTTACGTCCACCGCTCGAGTGGGTCCCCTTTCCACCTGTCGCTCACTGGCTCCTTGAGGTACAGATGGTGCTGTGTGTACATTTAGTGAGGGGAAAAAAGGGAACTGGAATGACTTTCAGCTAATGGCTGCAATATAACCAAGAGTGAAACATTTAAGGGGTCTGAATACTTACCGTACCCACTGTATACTTATAGACTGTATTTAAATGTGCGTACCGCCTTTTTAACGTCATGCGACAGCATTTCAATCGGATTCAAGTCCAGACTCCGATCAGGCCACTCCAAAACCATCTTGTAATTTGAAGCCATTCGGAAGTTGATTTGCTGGTGTGTTTTGGATTGTTGACTTCCAGCAAAACCCACGTGCACTTCGCCTTAAGTTCACGAACTGATGGCTGAATAGTCTCCTTGAGGATTTTCTGCTAAAGAGGCTAATTCATGGTTCCATCAATCACAGCAAGTCCTTCAGGGCCTCAAGGAGCAAAGCACCCCCAGAGACCATCACACACCATCACAGTACCACCACCAGTTTTGACTGTTAGTATGATGTTCTTTTTCTACGCAATATGTAACAAGACACGCACCTTCAAGAGAGTTCAACTTTCTTCTCATCATTCCATAGAATAGTCTGTCAAAAATCTTAAGAATCAGTCCCTTTTCTTTTTTTTTTCTTTCAAAAGTAAGACAAGCATTTATATTATTTTTGCACAGCGGTGGTTTTTGCCTTGGAACTCTACCATGGATGCCATTTTTGCCGAGTCTCTTTTTGTTTTTATTGTTGAGCCATGAACACTGACTTTAACTGAGGCAAGGGAGGCCTGCAGTTCTTTAGATGTTGTCCTGGGTTCTTTTGTGGACCTCCTGGATGAGTCGTCGCTATGCTCTTGGGGTAATTTTTGGTAAGCCGGTCATTCCTCGGAAGATTCACCCCTGTTCCAGGTTTTCTCCGTTTGTGGATAATAGCTATCGCTGTGGTTCGCTGGAGTCCTAAAGCTTTAGAAATGGTTTGTCATTCTTTCCAGACTGCGAGATGCCAATGACTTTATTTCTCATCTGTTCTTTAATGTCTTCGAATCGTGGCGTTTTGCGGCAGCTTTTTGAGATCTTTTGGCCGACTTAATTTTGTAAGACATGCTCTATTGAAGAAATGTCTCGATTGAAATTGTCTGTAGGTAGTCGGGGTTGGGTGAGGTCAGTCAAAAGGAACTCACCTTTCCCAAAAATGTGATTAGCCACAGTTGATTCAAGATTTAACACAGAGGAGGACTGTACTTGTTCGCACGAGGCCAGGTAGGTATAAATAGTAATTGTATTGGATATACAACCCCAATTCCAATGAAGTTGGGACGTTGTGTTAAACAGAAATAAAAACAGAATCCAATGATTTGCAAATCATCTTCAACCTATATTTCATTGAATAAACTACAAAGACAAGATATTTCATGTTCAAACTGATCAACGTGATTGTTTTGAGCAAATAATCATGAACTTCGAATTTGATGGCTGCAACACGTTCCTAAAAAAGCTGGGACAGCTGGGTGGCAACAAAGACGGAGAAAGTTGAGGCATGCTCATCAAACACGTGTTTGGAAGATCCCACAGGTGAACAGGCTCATTGGGAACAGGCGGGTGCCATGAATGGCTAGAAAAGGAGCTTCCCATTGTTTAAGGACAATGTTCCTCAATGTACAATTGCAAGGAATTGAGGGATTTCATCATCTACGGTCCAGAAGATCATCCAAAGGTTCAGAAAATCTGGAGAAATCACTGCATGAAAGCGGCAAGGCCGAAAACCGACATTGAATGCTCGTGACCTTCGACCCCTCAGGCGGCACTGCATCAAAAACCGACATCAATGTGTAAAGGATATCACCGCATGGGCTCAGGAACACTTCAGAAAACCAATGTCAGTAAATACAGATCGGCGCTACATCCGTAAGTGCAACTTGAAACTCTACTATGCAAAGCAAAAGCCATTTATCAACAACACCCAGAAACGCCGCCGGCTTCTCTGGGCCCGAGCTCATCTAAGATGGACTGATGCAAAGTGGAAAAGTGTTCTGTGGTCCGACGAGTCCACATTTCAGATTGTTTTTGGAAATTGTGGACGTCGTGTCCAAGAGGAAAAGAACCATCCAGACTGTTATGGACACAAAGTTCAAACGCCAGCATCTATGATGGTATGGGGCTGTGTTAGTAGGTAAGGATAACTTACACATCTGTGAAGGCACCATTAATGCTGAAAGGTACATTCAGGTTTTGGAGAAACATATGCTGCCATCCAAGCAACGTCTTTTTCACGGACGCCCCTGCTTATTTCAGCAGGACAATGGCAAACCACATTCTGCACGTCTTACAACAGCGTGGCTTCGTACTAAAAGAGTGCGGGTACTAGAGTGGCCCGCCTGCGGTCCGGACCTGTCTCCCGTTGAAAATGTGTGGCGCATTATGAAGCGTGAAATACCACAACGGAGACCCCGGACTGTGGAACAGCTGAAGCTGTACATCGAGCAAGAATGGGAAAGAATTCCACGTACAAAGTACAAAGCTTCAACAATTCGTGTCCTCAGTTCCCAAACGTTTATTGAATGTTGTTCAAAGAAAAGGCGATGTAACACAGTGGTAAACATGAGCCTGTCCCAGCTTTTTGGGAACGTGTCGCAGCCATCAAATTCCAAGTTCATGATGATTTGCTCAAAACAAGAGAGTTTATCAGTTTGAACATGAAATATGTTGTCTTTGTAGTGTATTCAATGAAATAAAGGTCCAATTCTGTTTTTATTTATGTTCAACACAACGTCCCAACATACAATTGGGGTTGTATGTGTATGTATTATACTAAATCTATGAGTATTCTTCCGTCTTTAAATGTAAAATTTAACGTTACCTATACATAAAACCTGACATATAGAATGCAAAACTGAAAATAATAATATATATAAAATAATAATCTGTGACTTAGTGTAGACACCCTAAGGGATATTTTTCAAAGAATTAATCTTAAAATAAAGATTAGAATATATTTTTATAAATATCTGGTTGTGCCACCTGACATTTCTTTTTGTCGTGAAGTTACAAATACTGTTAAAAAAATGACATAAAACAGAAAAGTTATTCAATATATGAGACTTGTTCAAACCCGTTTTTCTGGAACCTAAAAATATGCATTACATCTATATGGGAAAGGATGAAGTATTTGTCACTAACCCAAAAGCAAAAGTACAGAAATGTAAAAGGAAACTTCAAAGCATTTTGAAGCAAAGAGACTAAAATTCCCAAAAATGTAAAGTACAAGACAGATCATTTTACAATGGACAACGCTCAATCGTAATCATGAGAAAAAAAAGAATCGTTTTCAGCCTGGACTTAAAAGCATTGACACTTTGGTGCTTTTTCTTTTTAGGGTAACAAGGTCAGCGCGAGTCTGCACATCATATCGATAGCACATACAGAACAGAGCGGGGAAAGCGGCTTTTCCTCAGGCTCGGATAGTGAGCGTGACCTCGCCGTGCACCTGCCTGAGAGCGGGACAGTCCAGGGTGGCGATCATGCCGCTGGTCCCCGCCCTTTGCGGTGTGAAGAACTCGCTCCAGGTGAGTGACGAGCCTCCAGCGATGAGCCTGACAGCGGGACGGGAGAGGTGGGACGGAGTCACACGCGTGCGAGTCGCAACTCAGTCCCGCGTTACTGTGCCGAAAATCGAGTCCGGTCGAGTCGAGTTGTCACGTTGCGTTTTAGGAAGTCAAAAGTCAAGCCATTCGATCTCGGTCCCGTGGGGCTCACCTGTAGTATTTGGACTTGGGAAGCATGAGTCCGGCTCCTTCCATGCGGATGGAGACATCCTCCAGGCTGATGGTTAAGGGGTTTGTGAACTCCACCGTAGCTATCATCTCCTCGCTCACTGTCCCGGGGCCCGTCACCTGACACGAGGCGGACACGCGACGTCAGCGTCGGTGTCATTTGAATGTGACATCGATGGGCGTTCGCTCTGCACCTTGACCGTGAGTTTGGGGTTGCGCAGGCGGACGACTTTCATGGCACTGACGATCTGTCCCGTCTCGGTGACCTTCCCTGTGACGATGAAGTGCAGGTTTGACTGCTCAACCAGCAACTTCATGTACTGCTTGGAATCCACGGTGACAGACTCATTCGCACCTGCAGAGCACACACACGAGTACTTGAGCAGGTTTTTCAAGCGGCTGCCCTTGTGTGCATTTGAATCTGAATTTGTTTCTCTTAAATTCAGGGTCCACGCAACGTTTTAATGAAAGACAACCGAGGCAACACACACTTACTGCCATCTGGCCCAATCTCGACAGACGGGGTTGTGAACAGGAACTCGGAGCTGATCAGGCCCGTGTAGTAGATCACGCTGCCGCTGACGTACGCTTCCACAGTACGCCGACGGCTGCTGCGATTGGCGAATTTCAGATTCAACTCGAAGTCATCACCGAGGCTGACTTCGGTGTGGGACACAACCAGGTCGACATCACCCGGAGGGAGGTCGGACTTCTCGCTTTTACAGTTGTACGTCTCTGCTTTCTCCAGGACTGTCCGCTCCTCAGCGCTGCCTTAATATCATTTCAAAGTCATGTTACAACATTACCCTTAAAAAGAAATTGCTTACAGATGATTAGATTTGGGGGGAAAAATGCACCGGAAGTGCGTATGCACATGCGCGTGGCGAAGACTCTCTGTAACCTCCACGAACAGCCCAGGCTAAACTAAAACATACAAAGCTCATCTTTTGCAGTAGCAGTTGTTTGAGGGTTAATAATTACCGCAACATCTATGCAAATCCCATTAACCTGTCTATGGCATTTCACAATATACTGTATCTTCTTCTTTTCCTTTGGTCTTGTCGCCACAGCGCGTCCTCCTTTTCCATGTAAGCCTCCATCTCCTGCATCCTCCTCTCGAACTCCAACTGCCCCCAGGTCTTCCCTCACGACATCCGTCAACCTTCTCTTTGGTCTTCCTCAAGCAGCTCCATCCTCATCATCCTTCGACCAATATACTCACTATTTCGGTGCCGAAATATTATGATTATAACGGCGCCGGGGGGCGGACGTTGTTAACCCGGGCCACGACCGATCCGGTATGGAATTCTTTAGGTGAAGGATTTCAGATTTGTTTGGCAAAGTTTTAAGCCGGGTGCCCTTCCTGACGCAACCCTCTGCATTTATCCGGGCCTGGGTCCGGCCTACAGTTTGCACTGGACTGTTCGCCCACCAATCGCAGGGTACATAGAGACAAACAACCATCCGCACTCACATTCACACCTACGGGCAATTCAGAGTCTTCAATCATTTTGGGGATGTGGGAGGAAACCGGAGTGCCCGGAGAAAACCCACCCAGGCACGGGGAGGACATGCAAACTCCGCACAGGCGGGGCCGGGATTTGAACCCCGGTCCCCAGAACTGTGAGGCTGATTTGCTAACCAGTCGCTCACCGTGCCGGCCACTTAATATATAAATATATTAAGTGGATTTAAATTGTTATTGTAACGCACGTAACTGGACTGCAAACTTCAGTGTTTCATCCACGGGTACATATACAATTGTCAAATTATAAATCTATTTAAGTATTGTGGTAAAACACAATATTATGTATACTGTATACACTGTATTTGTATTGTTTAGCGGTGTTGCAGCAGCTTGGGTCTAGCTAACGTAAAACCCAGAAATGTATTTTTGCTATGTGTGCAAGTTTATGCGCATTTTGATTGGTTGCAATCTGCGATGTCGCTACATCATGCAACGGCGAATAAGATCACATTTTGAATCACCGCAAAACCAATGGCCGCTCAATCATGAAACGAGCTGCCAAATCCCGCACGCTGCGCAAGAGTTCAGTCGGGTTCGGGCCACATCACCCGGTGTGCGGAAGGCCTTGATCCCATCACATCGGACTTCGGAGTATAAAACAGTTGGAGCATCTCCACGCACTGCATGAATGGGGCATCTCCAACGATCGCCCCACTTTTCACCATCCGATATGGCGGAAAAGGCGGCGTTTATGATAGATTCTATGGTAGGGGCTTCTTACCCACCTTCAGGAAACTTGTACTGATCAGTGATGTCACGGCGACTCAACCCGCCAGGATCTTTCGTCAAAACCAGGCGGCCAATGTGGGTGCGATTAACCTTGACCGGCTCCATGCTGCCATCTTTCCTCCGGGAATAAAACACCATGTCACTGTTCACCTGCGGACGGAGGAGAATGCGCATGAAGACCCAAAAACAAAAAAACCATGAAGACCCAAAACAAAATCGGTGTCAGAAGTAGAGTTGGGAATCTCTGACATAAGGCCGATCCGACACATATCGAGATACACAGGTAGCGATTCGGTTAAAAAAGGATATCTTTACGGGATGCTCTGCCATTCCTCCTTGCAGATCCTCTCCAATTCTGTCAGGTTGGATGGTGAACGTTGGTGGACAGACATTTTCGGGTCTCTCCAAAGATGCTCAATTGGGTTGGGCTCAGGGCTCTGGCTGGGCCATTCAAGAACAGTCACGGAGTTGTTCTGAAGCCACTCCTTCGTTATTTTAGCTGTGCGCTTAGGGTCATTGTCTTGTTGGAAGGTGAACCTTTCGGCCCGGTCTGAGGTCCTGAGCACTCTGGAGAAGGATTTCATCCAGGATATCCCTGTACTTGGCCGCATTCATCTTTCCGTCGATTGCAACCGGTCGCCCTGTCCCTGCGGCTGAAAAACACCCCCGCAGCGTGATGCTGCCACCACCATGCTTCACTCTTGGGACTGTATTGGACAGGTGATGAGCAGTGCCTGGTTTTAGAATTAAGGCCAAAACGTTCTATTTTGGTCTCATCAGACCAGACAATCTTATTTCTCACCATCTTGGAGTCCTTGTGGTGTTTTTTTCCCAGCAAACTCCATGTGGGCTTTCATGTGTCTTGCACTGAGTAGAGGCTTCCGTCGGACCACTCTGCCATAAAGGCCCGACTGGTGGAGGCCTACAGTGATGGTTGACTTTCTAAAACTTTCTCCCATCTCCCGACTGCATCTCTGGAGCTCAGCCACAGTGATCTTTGGGTTCTCCTTTACCTCTCTCACCAAGGCTCTTCTCCCCCGATTGTTCAGTTTGGCCGGACGGCCAGCTCGAGGAAGGGTTCTGATCGTCCCAAACGTCTTCCATTTAAGGATTATGGAGGCCACTGTGCTCTTAGGAATCTTAAGTGCAGCAGAAATTATTTTGTAACTTTGGCCAGATCTGTCATTAATTGGAGACTCTAAATTGCCCGTAGGCATGACTGTGAGTGCGAATGGTTGTTTGTTTGTATGTGCCCTGTGATTGGTTGGCAACCAGTTCAGGGTGTACCCCGCCTCCTGCCCGATGACAGCTGGGATAGGCTCCTGCACGCCCGCGACGATTGTAATGGTCTTCTGACTGGACTCCTCCAAAGAGCAGTAAAAAGCTGCAACTCATTCAGAACACTGCAGCCTGTGTTGCAGAGGACAGCCCCACAACATCCACAGCCATTAGGAACTCTGGGCGAATCTCATCCACCCCCGGGGCCTTGCCACCGAGGAGCTTTTTAACCACCTCGGTGACCTCAACCCTCTAGATAGGATAGCCCGCCTCAGAGACCTAACCTCTGCTTCCTCATGGGAAGGCGTGTCGGTGGAATTGAGGAGGTCTTTGAAATATTCTCCCCACCAGCTCACAACGTCCCGGGTCGGGGTCAGCAGCGCCCCATCCCCCAAATACACATTGTTGATGGTGCACTGGTTCCCCCTCCTGAGACGCCGGATGGTGGACCAGAATTTCCTCGAAGCCGTCCGGAAGTCTTTTTCCATGGCCTCATCCGTGATGAGCACAGAAGTCCAATAACAGAACACCGCTCGGGTTCTGATCGGTCCCCCAGCAGAACGATGGAGTCCCCAGCGGGAGCGCTATCCAGCACCCCCTCCAAGGACTCCAAAAAGGGTGGGTACTCTGAACTGCTGTTTGGTGCATAGGCACAAACAACAGTCAGGACCCGTCCCCCTACCCGAAGGCGGAGGGAGGCTACCCTCTCGTCCACCTGGGTGAACCCCAACGTGCAGGCGCCGAGCCGGGGAGCAATAAGTATACCCACACCTGCTCGGCGCCTCTCACCGTGGACAACTCCAGAGTGGAAGAGAGTCCAACCCCTCTCGAGAGGACCGGTACCAGAGCCCAAGCTGTGCACGGAGGCGAGTCCGACTATATCTAGTCGGAACTTCTTGACCTCACACACCAGCTCGGGTTCCTTCCCTGCCAGAGAGGTTACATTCCACGTCCCTAGAGCCAGCTTCTGTAGCCGGGGATCGGATCGCCAAGGTCCCTGCCTTCGGCCACCGCCCAGCTCGCACTGCACCCGACCCCTATGCTCCCTCCCACAGGTGGTGAGCCCATGGGAAGGGGGGCCCACGTTACCCTTTCGGGCTGTGACCGGCCGAGCCCCACCGGTGCAGGCCGGGCCACCAGGCGCTCGCCTTCGAGCCCTACCTCCAGGCCTGGCTCCAGAGGGGGGCCCCGGTGACCCGCGTCCGGGCAAGGGAAACCTGAGTCAATTTTTTTGTCGTCATCATAAGGGGCCTTCGAGCCGTGCTTTGTCTGGTCCCTCACCTAGGACCTGTTTGTCACGAGTGACCCTGCCAGGGGCATAAAGCCCCAGACAACCTAGCTCCTAGGATCATTGGGACACACAAACCCCTCTGCCGTGACAAGGTGACGGTTATTTGTTATTTTATATTTTTTAGATTAAGTTATATTGTTAAATTATATCTGAATTTGCACATTCATATTTTATTTTATTTGAAGTTCATGCTGATTTAAGTTACTCACCATGTACTCAGTACTTGAGTAATTTTTTTCATGGAGTACGTTCTTTCTCTTACTCAAGTAATTATTTGGAGGACTAATTTGTACTTTTACTTGCGTCGTATTATTCTAAAGTAGCAGTACTCCTACTTGAGTATAATATTTTGCTCTTCTACCCACCTCTGCTATGACCTCACTGGCAGCGCCTTAAGAGTACAGTTTTTGGTGTGCTGAGACCATGAGTTTAGCGCAGTGGTTAGTGTGTTCGTTGTTGTTAAGGCGAACTGTGTTTTTGCTTCTTAGCGCCATCAGACAGTTGCTTAAAGTGCTTATTTTAAATACTTTAAAGGTCCCTTATTTTGGCTATTTCGACCTCCGTAGAGTGACTCGCTAACATGGACTTAATTTAAAAGTATCAATTTCACTAAACCCCCCCCCCGACAGCTACTTCTGTTTGACTAAATTTCGTATCCACTTTGTCCATATTTGGACTTTGCTCTGATTGGTTGCCTGCGTGGAGAAGACCCACTTGTGAGAGCACGCTGGCTCGGTAGTGGAAAAGGAAGGCGGAGGTCATCCCTAGCAATGTGGATGAGGTCGAGAAATTCGAATGACCTGATTTCAGTCCTCTCGGGAGAAAAACGGCAGGAAATTATAATTAATCAATATAATGTGAGTAATATGTCTATTTGAATGGAATGACAGAAACATGTAATTTATTGAGATGCACCTGTAAATGAGAAAACTCCACCAGCCACCACCAGGTTGGAAAATACTGAGATAGACCAGACCCACCTCCGCAAATACAAAGGCGGCGTCGAAGGGGAAGCAGATTTCACCATGTTTAATGGCGTGGACGGACGCCGGGCCGCATCTGTACAAGCCTTCAAGGAGAGGGACCGAGTTTGCATCATTATGTCTCGAGTCAGGCAATGTTTCACAAACGTCCACATTTACCATCACTGTTCTCCTGCGGTGTCGCATCCACAACCTGCCAGCCTCCGAAGCCGGGCGGGAGGTCCGGTCTGGACATGAAGCACTCGTTCCAGCAATGGTAGTTCCTGGTGGCGACAAGCGGAAAGTAGGATAAACCTGAGCAGTTGTTAAAATTCATTCATTTTGCTGTTTTTGTACACACATATATCCGGGGTCTGTAACAGAATCTGTGAATATTTTTAAAATCCTTCTGTGTTTACAAGGCCTTATAAATGGTCAGCCCCGCCCGACCCGTTTCCGGTCAAAAATCACTACTTCTCTGAAAATTTAAAAAATCGTTATCTTGCTTGAGTTACCAAACAGTGCATCATTCAAGTTGGTATTATACCTTATAGTGCTCATTATACACCGTTGCGCACAAACATCATCAGAACACCACCACCAACATTATGTTCCATCGCTAATTTAATACACACAAAATATAACAGTATTATTACGATATTGTTGAGTACATGGGAAAGGATGACGCGCTGTGGCGACCCCTAACGGGACAGGTCGAAAGGAAGAAGAAGAAGAAGATTACGATATTGTTGAGTGAAATGGTGCCAGCCGTCCACGGCAGTCTGCACTCACGGCGGCCAAGACTTTAATACTTAACAAAAGCAAACGACTGTGGTTACTTCATGTTCCTAAACTGTTTTTCGAAAGTCTTAGAGCCATGAGAGATGCAATAAATAAAACCGCTGAACATGCTAAGCAGTTTAATAGAAGGAAGGAAATATCCACGCACTTACCTTTGTGGCTGACACAGTTCAGCACATCGAGGCACTACAATGATCCTTTTTTATCCAAACAAGCTTACTCGAATGTATCTCATCTTTTTCACTTGTTTTGGGCAAAAAAAAAAAAAAAATCCAGACTCTCAATCTTGAGGACGACAATTACGCAGTATGGCTCCGCAGAGTGAGGGAAGATGTGGCGTTTTACAACACTTCTCAGACGGTGGATTGTTCAAGAGCATTGTTAGATTTTTTTAATCAAGCTATCTTCAACACTGAATAATGTTAATAATGCATAAAAACAACATACGTCGTGGGGAGAGACCCGTAGTATACCACCTGCAAAATACATCGCTCTCTGCAATCTGTTAGCTGAAACAATTCAACGGAGCGGCCTACTCGCAGTCGACTGTCTACTCGCGCTTCAACGTCACTTCACATCGACAGCTGATGACTTCGCGCAACATGGCAACCCCCTCACATTGGTTAATTATTCCATTGAATTCCTTTTCCATAAACGCATTACTGCATTCATCAGAATACTGTGTTTTGGCTAGTGCCGGTACATACAACGTACGGTTTCTTTTAATAAATGCTCAAATGGCTTTCGATATGTGCGAATGCTACTACATCTGCCCCAATTTGAGACAGTAAAAACCCTGTGAAGAGGAAGGAGAGCAGGACTTCTACCAGATGGAGTCCCGAGTACGTTTGCGATCTATCCGGCCGTTTTCATCCAGGATGATGTCAGACTTGAGGTTTCCATCGTTGTCGTGGGCGGAGTAGTAGTTGGTGACGATTCGCGACGGGATACCCAGGCAACGCAGGACTGCCAAAAGAGGACCAAAAACCCAGAAGTGTTCATACTTTGAACACTTTCAGGCATAAAAGTTACCTCTGCCTGGGGGAAGTGTCGGATTGTGCAAAATATATAACATATACTGTATGTGTCACTTGATCAATAAAAGTAAAGACACTTGTAAGAGACAACTTTCAGTGACGTAAATTCCTGGTTAATTCCTGTTATTTCCCGTGCTTTGAAAATTCCCCTAATTCTGCAATCATACTCACAGGTGTTGAATACGGCGGCGTAGACCCAGCACTGAGCGTAGCACACAGGCGTCTTGCTGCTGGCATAAGTGAGGAGGATTTCGGTGCTGCCGGTCCAGGCCGTGGGCGCAACTCCGTAGGTGTAGTCGCCGCTCCAGTTCCCCACCAGCACCCCATTGTCGTCGCGAGAGTCGAGCTGTATTTGATTTGATAATTGCGAACCAGTTGGTGTTGTGATAGAGTACAGCGGTACCTTGACTTCTGAGTACCTCAAGTTTTGCTTTGAATTTGTGGCAGCAGCAAACCTCACAATATCTGGTCAGCGGCCACCATCAGTTCATGTCGTACCTCACGGTACAATGTTTTTATAGCACTTGTATCAGGAAGAGATTTTTCTCATGTTCACTCTCACCATGGCGGAAGCCTTTCTAGCCACCTTGATGGGGTCCCCTCTGTTGATGATGGGCATCTCAGACCTGTCCATGATGTACAGGCACGCATCTAGAACGCCATAGTTAAACTAGACACAGAAGAAAGAATGACAACGTCAAAAAAGAATAGGCCTGGGCAAACATTTGCCCTCGAGGGCCACATTTGATTTCTAAAATAGACAGATGAGCCAGGTCAGAAATGACACAAGGAGTCCGTTTGTAGACCACCTGGCCATAGTTCCAGTGTCTCTCGGCGATATCGTCATAAGAGCCATGGTAGATGATTCCCGTCTCTGCCATCACGCACTCTTCCCTCTCCACCTCGTCATTCAGAAACACTGCATCAGCTGAGGGAAGACACCGTAAGACAAGCTCACGTTTCCAAGATCAGTTGTCCATACGAGGGGGTGTCAGGAACATAATTCAGGATAACGACTGAAATACTGTGATAGCGCAATTTAAATACTCACATACACAACACTAAAATACTCTCACACCTTCCATCCATCCATCCATTTTCTTCTGCCTGTGCGGGGGTCAGGTTGCAGGGGCAGTAGCTTAAGCAGAGGAGCCCAGACTCCCCTCCCCCCAGCCACCTTGTCCAGCTCTTCCGGGGAGATCCCGACACGTTCCCAGCCCAGCCGGGAGACAAAGCCTCTCCAGCGTGTCCTAGGTCGTCCCCGGGGCCTCCTCCCAGTGGGACGTGCACGGAACACCTCACAAGTTAGGCGTCTGGGAGGCATCCTAACCAGATGCCTCACTGCAGACGCAATGCTGGCTACCCCTAGAAATTCTGTTTCTAAAGGTAATGAACAGAATCAGTGACAGAGGCCTCTGCTTCCTCATAGAAAGGCGTGTTGGTGGATTTGAGTAGGTCTGCGAGGTATCCTCTCCACCAACTCACATCCCGAGTTGAGGTCAGCAGCACCCTGTCCCCACTATACACATTATTGGTGGTGCACTGCTTCCCCCTCCTGAGACATCGAATGGCGGACGAGAATTTCCTCGAAGCCGTCCGGACGTCATCCTCCACGCCCCCACCGAAATCACCCGTTGCCTTTTCGGGTCGTGCCCAGCCGGACCCCGTGGGGGCAGACCCGGCCACGAGACATTTGCTATTGGCCCCCACCTCCAGGCAAGGCTCCAGAGGGGCTCCAGGTGAGGAAAACGTTGTCCAAAAATGAGAGGATTTCTGAGCCTTGCTTCATCTGTTTCTACACCTACGACCTGTTTGCCATGGGTGACCCTTGCAGGGGGATCGAGCACCAGACAATTTAGCTCCTAGGATCGTTGCGATGGGATCATGATAAAGTGACGGCTCAAAGAGGGGTACTATCACACCACTACTGAAACACACACACACACACAGGCACACACACGCACACTCAAACAACTGGAACGCACAAGTGAAATTTGTCAAAAACTATTTCCTTTTTCAGGTGATGAGTCTTATTTGAAGTTTTATCATATTAGTTTTGAGACTTTTGACTAGAATAAGACAAATAACCTTGCTAGGAGTTTGAGTTTTTGCAGTGCATGACCTTAAGAAGGCTGTTCATGCTGGAAAATCTTCCAGTGCTGCTGGATTAAGGCAATTCTGCAAGGCAGACTGGGCCAAAATATCATTGGCAGTTCTGGAAAATGCGTGATTTGAGTTGTTGCTGCTGAGGGTGGCCCAACCAGTTATTAGGCTTGGCGGGCAATGACTTTTTCACACAGGGCCAGGTACCTTTGAAGAGTTTTTTCCCCTTAATAAATAAACTCACCATTTAGAATTAGATTATTTACTTGGGTTGTCTTTGATATTTACACTTGCTTGATAATCTTAATATTGATAACTTCACTAAAAAGCTACTGAAACACGATCATGTGAGAGCGTTTCAGCGGTGTCTGGGATAATCCTAATTCAGGTAACCCTGAATGACCTATCGGCCCCTCGTGTCTCCAGGCCAATATACTGGAGCAGGCTGAACTCACCTGCCTCCCACGGATTGAAGAGAACATAGATGTAACGGCTCTTGTCCCGCTTGGTCCTCCGGATGCCGTATGGGGTCCCCACAGCGACATACATCTGGTACTTGCCCACGATGCAGTTGGCAGCGGGCATGACACCCATAGTGAGAACGTTGTCAGAGGTCCGGATGACACGGCCCGGCCAGGAGCTCTGTCTGTCCTCGGTCGGGAAGACAGGAACGTAGGTGTTCTTGCTGTACTGAGGATTGGCACCTGGGGGATGATGCAAGACAGCACTGACTGATCCACGGATTTGAAGAGGTAGCAAAAGTACTTGTGGCTTTTAGCGACCACAAGACAATGCATTCGCCATCAATCTTTCTTCTGGTCGACAACATCAAACCATTCAATGGTGGAAAGTAACCAAGCACAAGTACGGCTGTGCGGATGCGTTCGCTCACCGATGACAAGCTCCACGGCAAACTTGTCCTTGCTTGGGTTGTACGGACGGTTGAAGGTGATGTTAAACTGGAACTCTTGCCCTCGACGGACAATGAGATTGTCCGAATGGTAGAGGGCCGTATGGTGGAGAATCTTGTTGGTCCCGTCTCGTTTCTTCATCATGTCCACATCCAAGATGTCGAGGAACTCTGTAGTAAGAGCAATTCGGAAATATTATTTCAAATACCAACTAAGTCTTGGGCATCCCCAAGCATTTTCTATTCTCTTGCCCCTCCCTTTGTTGACCAATTTAAATATCAAATAGAACAGAGAACATTTGTTTGAAATCAGCGTTTGTGATTTTGTTCATACATCTTCCTGGTCGTGACTAAAACTTTGTTCTTTGAAATAGTAATCATTATCTTCTCAAGTTATGATTCTCAACATGTCAACGCAACAATGTTACTCAACCTTTTTCACCAAGAAAAAAAAGTGAGCTACTTGAAAGAAATGACATCATCAAGCTAAGTTTGTTCTTGACCAGTTCAGCGGAGCAACTCACACAGCCAGCGTGTCCTCTTGAGCAAACATTCTAACATTAGCACTGATTTGCAGATCTCTGAATTGCGATCCTATTACTGTAATTCGAGTAATTCATTCAATAGGTATTCAAACAAAATGTTCCTTTCATTGTTAAGTCCGGCGTAAAAGCTGCGCCCGAAAATCATGCGAGTGACTCGCTGTGGCGGGGAATTCTCGGAAAGAGAGGTTTTGGGCTCTCCTGCAATATCGGGAGCTTTCCCACGATGTCGCGTTAATTATCGTACCCTGAAATAAATACCGTGATAGAACCGAAACCATGAGATATTCATATCATTCCATCCCTAATATATATATGGATATATTATGTATATGTGTGTGTGTGTGTGTATATGTTGCAAATTAAATAAAAGTGTACTGTTGATGGTTGAACTGGATGATCAATATTGATGGTTTGTCAGCTGTTTTTCATGAAAAAAATATTTTTAAAAATGCTAAAATGAATGGCCAGTAATTTAAACATTTGGTGCCTACATATGATAAGTAGAAATAATTAGGAAAAACAAATGGTCAGAATAATGTATTTTTGTCATTATAATGGAAAATGTCTCTACTTATCGCAAGTGACAATTGTCTAAAAACAACGTTTTAGGGGATGGGTCTTAAAAGAAGTGTCATATCTGGCAGCACAATGACAACCACGTTCACTGTTCGGACGACGATTAGCCACGCCAGTTATGAGCATGCGTATCTGTCGAACAACAAAAAGCCTTCGTGCGACGAGGCGACAGGAGCGGAGTTCGTCCTGTTTGACTGTCGATCATTCTGTCGCTCATCTTGTCAGTCGTATCCGCAAAACTCCAGCATGTTTCCTACAAGATAAGAAGTTGCGCTCTTCGGCAGAGGGAGCAAAATGACTCACCCTGCGTGTTTAAGTAGAAGTACAGATACACGTGTCAAAAAAAAAAAAAAAAACAATTGTTCAAAGCTGAAGTACGGCGTCAACATCTTTCCTTAAATAAAGGAAAAAGGTACACACTGAAATGTACTTAGTACAAAAGTAAAAAGGATTTCAGTATCCATTATATTGTGGTACCAGTCCTCTCGAGAGGGGTTGGACTCTCTTCCACTCTGGAGTTGCCCACTGTGAGAGGCGCCGAGCAGGTGTGGGTATACTTATTGCTCCCCGGCTCGGCACCCGTACGTTGAGGTTCACCCCGGTGGACGGGAGGGTAGCCTCCCTCCGCCTTCGGGTCGGGGTACGGGTCCTGACTGTTGTTTGTGCCTATGCGCCAAACAGCAGTTCAGAGTACCCACCCTTTTTGGAGTCCTTGGAGGGGGTGCTGGAGAGCGCTCCCGCTGGGGACTCCATCGTTCTACTGGGGGACTTCAATGCTCACGTGGGCAATGACAGTGAGACCTGGAAGGGCGCGATTGGGAGGAACGGCCCCCCCGATCACAACCCGAGCGGTCTTCTGTTATTGGACTTCTGTGCTCATCACGGATTGTCCATAACGAACACCATGTTCAAGCTTAAGGGTGTCAACACGTGCACTTGGCACCAGGACACCCTCGGGCGCAGTTCGATGATCGACTTTGTGGTCGTGTCATCGGACTTGCGGCCGCATGTCTTGGACACCCGGGTACAGAGAGGGGCGGAGCTGTCAACGGATCACCACCTGGTGGTGAGTTGGCTCCGATGGGGGAAGATGCCGGTCCGGCGTGGCAGGCCCAAACGTTTTGTGAGGGTCTGCTGGGAACGTCTGGCGGAATCCCCTGTCAGAAGGAGTTTCAACTCCCACCTACGACAGAACTTTGCTCATGTTCCGGGGGAGGCGAGGGACATCGAGTCCGAGTGGACCATGTTCCGCGCCTCCATTGCTGAGGCGGCCGACCGGAGCTGTGGCCGTAAGGTGGTCGGTGCCTGTAGTGGCGGCAATCCCCGAACCCGTTGGTGGACACCAATGGTGAGGGATGCCGTCAAGCTGAAGAAGGAGTCCTATCGGGCCTTTTTGCCCTGTGGGACTCCTGAGGCAGCTGATGGGTACCGGCTGGCCAAGCGGAATGCAGCTTTGGTGGTCACTGAAGCAAAAACTCGGGCATGGGAGGAGTTCGGTGAGGCCATGGAGAAAGACTTCCGGACGGCTTCGAGGAAATTCTGGTCCACCATCCGGCGTCTCAGGAGTGCACCACCAACACTGTGTATATTGGGGATGGGGCTCTGCTGACCTCGACTCGGGACGTTGTGAGCCGGTGGGGAGAATACTTCGACGACCTCCTCAATTCCACAGACACGCCTTCCCATCAGGGAGCAGAGTCTGGGTTCTCTGAGGCGGGCTCTCCTATCTCTGGGGTTGAGGTCACCGAGGTGGTTAAAAAGCTCCTCGGTAGCAAGGCCCCGGGGGTGGATGAGATTCGCCCGGAGTTCCTCAAGGCTCTGGATGTTGGCGGACTGTCCTGGTTGACACGCCTCTGCAACATCACGTGGACATCGGGGACAGTTCCTCTGGATTGGCAGACTGGGGTGGTGGTCCCCCTTTTTAAGAAGGGGGACTGGAGGGTGTGTTCCAACTACAGGGGGATCACACTCCTCTGCCTCCCTGGTAAGGTCTATTGAGGGGTGCTGGAGAGGAGGGTCCGTCGGGAAGTCGAATCTCAGATTCAGGAGGAGCAGTGTGGTTTTCGTCCTGTCCGTGGAACAGTGGACCAGCTCTACACCCTCGGCAGGGTCCTCGAGGGTGCATGGGAGTTCGCCCAACCAGTCTACATGTGTTTTGTGGACTTGGAGAAGGCGTTCGACCGTGTCCCTCGGGGGTGTCCTGTGGGGGGGGGGGGGGCTTCGGGAGTATGGGGTACCGAACCCCCTGATACGGGCTGTTCGTTCCCTGTACGATCGGAGTCAGAGTTTGGTCCGCATATCCGGCAGTAAGTCGGACTCGTTTCCGGTGAGGGTTGGACTCCGCCAAGGCTGCCCTTTGTCACCGATTCTGTTCATAACTTTTATGGACAGAATTTCTAAGCGCAGCCGAGGCGTAGAGGGGGTCCGGTTTGGTGGCCTCAGTATTGCATCTCTGCTTTTTGCAGATGATGTGGTTCCGTTGGCTTCATCAAGCCGTGACCTCCAACTCTCACTGGAGCAGTTCGCAGCCGAGTGTGAAGCGGCCGGGATGAGAATCGGCACCTCCAAATCTGAGACCGTGGTCCTCAGTCGGAAAAGGGTGGCGTGCCCTCTCCGGGTCGGGGATGAGATCCTGCCCCAAGTGGAGGAGTTCAAGTATCTTGGGGTCTTTTTCATACTGTATTTTAATGTTGGCTATTCTGGTGTTATTTGGAGGTGGTACTTGGTTTAAAAAGTTTGACAACCACTGCAGTAAAAAAGCAAAAAAACAACACATTTAGAAAATTCCAAACTATGTCAGTCTGAAAGTGGAGTCAATGGCAAAAGGCCTGGGTCAAGTCGAGTCACCAAGTATTTCTAATTGATTCCTCCCTAGCAACTGCCGCTGCTGTTCACGCAAACAAAGTGCCCCCCCTCACCTATAGGGATGCTGTACTGTATGTAACGATATCTACGCCCCTCACCAGTCAAGGGCGGAAGTCCTCTCGGGCCAACCGCACCGAAGAGCTCGAACTCGGGGATATCCCATTCGTCCGAGTTGGAGTTGGCGGCGGGAGCGGCGGTGCGGCCGCGGCTGCTCACTTTTGGACGGACTCCAGCGGGAGCGGGAACGGCGGGAGAGGCGTCGGCGGAGGCCGCGCTGCCGCTGTCAGATTGAGCCCGCATGTCGGTGACGCTTCACGGAGTGACGGCTGGAAGCGAAGCGAATGCATTTATATTGCGCATTTCATACACAAAACAGCTTAGAAACATTTCAAACAAATACAATTAAAACAGCGTACAGTGCAAGAAATGTCATTTCAAAGTGGAAATGCTCTTAAAAAGTCCAGGTTAAGACCTGGAAAACCTGGAAAACTTGAAACCAGTAGACACACTTGGGGCTGACGTCTCTTCTGTTGGCTCTTCAGATGGTACAAGGCAGGTCGGAATCTATCAGAACACCAAGGTTTCGGACTCGGTCTTTGGTTTTTAAAGCGAGGGACTAACAGCAATCCTCTTTTCTTGATTGCCCAAAACAATTCTCTGGGTTTTGTTGTGGTTTCATTGAAGAAGATTTTGGCTCATCCAGTTATGTGTCTGTTTTCCACAGACTGTGTGTGTGTGTGTGTGTGTGTGTGTGTGTCACTCACTCACTCACTCACTCACTCACTCAAATTAACTCTCCGCATTTGACTCCAGGCTCACCAAACTGCAAAGGAGTGTTAACCGCGCTTTGACAGCCAGCCTCAACTGGACTCACCCAAAAAATAAAATAATAATTATGGCGCAGAGGTGGGAGTATTTCGTTCTTTTCAAGTCATACGTACTGCAAGGGTTAAGTCTTCACCCTTCAAGTTTGACACAGTCCCAAGTTACAAAAATCAAGCAAGTCAAGTCACGACTAAATTTCAAGCAAATCGAGTTAAGTCATCACTTGGATTAAGCAAGTCACGCAATCTTGCCGAAGAAAGTGCTTGTTTTTTTTTTTACTGATCTTAAGATTAAAAAAAGCAATGAACATCTGTAAATGAACAATATGAAATAAGTATATATGGGTCATTTTAGTATCATTTGATCAATAACGGTAAAGATGGCTCACTGAATTTCCTTTCAGAAAACAATAAATTTTCACTCATGTGACATTTTTGGCAGTTGCTGTCCATCAAAAGGTCAAATTTGTTTCTCAGAAAGGAAAAAAGCAACAATCTAAAGTCACGTGTTTCAAACTCTGCATGGCCAAATGTCTTAACCCTTAAGTGTCCGAAATGAAGTTTGATGCTTTGCGACAGGTTTTGTAAAGATTTATGGGATGTCTCTCCTATCGGTTAATCGGCCTTCTTCATGAAAAATAACACAATGCATCATGTCATGGGTTGAATGAGTAGCTAGAATCAGTTATGCACTTGCATCTGCAGAGTTGGAAGGGCAACACGTGTAAATTGTGCAACTCACAATTTTTCTGAAGCTGTTTGTCTTTACTGTTATACACTTTTGTCGTTACCGTTATAAACAGAAGTGTACAGCTATTTCACCATTTGCTCTGTCCATAAGGATTGTCTTTACCACGAATGTCTAAAATGTTCAACTTTTTGAAAAGAGGACTTTTACCGATATAAAACCAAGGCAACATTAAAAGAAAATCTCTGAATTAGAATTTCTGTCTTTGCGGTTATTGATCAAATTATATGAAAATGACCCATATACTATATTGTCTTTAAAATCATTTCTATTGTAACAACCCCGCAGTTATGAGTTATGAGATATTGTCTTAAGAGTTGCATAAATTCCAACGGTCTGGCAGGCCGTGAATGTGTGGGCTGAATCCTGATCTGTCGTTGGGTGGGAAAGGCGGGGTGTGCGTGAGGCAGGGCAGAAAGTCCGGTGTCGTTTTTTTGGGTTTGTTTCAAAAACAAAACAAATGGCCCACGCTGCTGAAAATGCGGATTTTCCACTGAAAACAGGAAAGACTTACTTGTGAAGTTGTGCGTTTGAACTCGAAGTCACGTGGAGCCTCATGAATACCAAGTCAAGTCCTAAAATTGGCAACTCGAGTCTGACTCATGCCAAGTCGTGTGACTCAAAGGCATAAGTGTAATTTATGACAGGGGACAGGGGGGGGGGGGGGCACGCCCTCCCCCACTTTTTCAACACCCCCCCGACCACCGTTGACAAAACAACAGTAACATATCAAAGAATGGTTTCTGGAAGTCCTCCCCCCCTTGAAAAACAAACTTCTGCCACTGCTGGAGGGGTACTTCCGCGAAGATGGTTGTGACACGTCCTCAGTGACACACCCGATGAACGGTTTGGAACTGAGACAACGCTCTCAAGAGTGTGCCCTTGAGCAGCTCCATAACAAACAATACACTTTTTTTTCTTAACAAAATGGCAAGTTGACATCGCAAGAATGAATTCAAAGTGGATCTCACCAGGAAGTTTGCAAAGGGTCTCCAAGTTTGGACGGACCTTGGTGAAAGACTGAAATCTTCCGCCTGCCCCCGTTCACATTTCTGCTTAAATAGTCCATGTAGCTTTCCATCAGTGGGAGGTATTACACTGGTGGGCAGAACCCTTCAAGGGGGTTCCACCCCCTTGAAGGGTGTGTTAAGACAGCCAGTCCAACTTTAAGAGGGACATGTGGAATCTGAGGTCAGCTTGCAGTCAGCTGGAAAGAATGAAAGACAAAATCACCACCGGTTTGACTAACATTCCTTTTCGCACACGGAAACTGATGCACAAACGACCTCCAATCATTCGATCCAGTTCGCTTCGCTGGGACCTGACTCAATGGCAACTAGACAAAACATGTCCTCATTCCTCCTCGGTTTGGCGTTCACAGGAAGCGCTTTATTTCTTGACAGGGCATCCGTCACACTAATATTAACCAGACCTCAATATGAGTCTGCTTACATGTTTGTGTTTGAGTAGAGCTGAACAGAGGGATGACTCGTGTGCCATGTGACAGCCAAGATGCAATTGGCACACATGCAAAGGCCGCCTTGAGACTTAGCCTTGACAGTATGTCTTCTTTGGTTTGCTCCAATTCCTCCTCTTAAAAGGAGGGCGTGGCACCAAACGCAAAGGCCGCATGATGATGCTGGGAAGTAACAAAGGTAAATGTCTCCCATGCTGAAACAGCCACGCTTCAAGTCCTATTTTCCAGAAGTTACTGATGATTTCAAATTTGAGACATTCATATTTAAGGCAATCTTGATCGACAGAGCAAATGGTGGTGGCCAACTGAAATACACTTCTTTTTATGACGGTGAAGACAAAATTGCATATCGGCCACCTCGCCTGGCTCCGCTCGATGCGGAGGAGCAGAGGCTGGACTCTGCGCTCCTCCCGTTCTCTACGGGAGAGCCCGGGCACTCTTTCATTTTGGCCGCTTGTATCCGCGATCTCGTTCTTTCGGTCACAACTCACAGCACGTGACCGTAGGTGAGGTTAGCAACGTAGCTTGACCAGTAAAATCGAGAGCTTTGACTCAGTTCCTACTTCACCACGACAGACCGATATAGAGTCTGTATTACTGCAGACGCTGCACCGATGCTCCAGTTAATCTCCCGATCCGTTCTTCCCTCACTTGTGAACAAGACCCCAAGATACTTGAACTCTTCCACTTGGAGGGAGGATCTCATTCCCCATCTGGAGATGGCACTCCACCCTTTTTCCACTGAGTACCGTGGTCTCAGATTTGGAGGTGCTGATTCTCACCCCGGCTGAGTTGAAGATCGCGCCTTGGTGAAGCCAACAGAACCACATCATCTGCAAAAAGCAGAGATGGAATACTGTGGTCATCAAACCGGACCTCCTCAAAGACTAGAAAATCTGTGCATGAAGGTTGTGAACAGAATAGGTGACAAAGGGCAGCCTCGGCGGAGTCCAATCTTCGCTCGAAACGAATGCGACTTACCTAGTTACAGCAATGCAGATCAAGCTCTGATGTGATAGACCGATTATTGTCAGTCATGATTTTGTGATACAAAAACATGAATCAAAAGTAATATTTCATTATTCGGTAAAATTCATGAAGAATAGAGATTAGTGGAAAATGTTAAAACTTTTGTGCTACGAAAGAGGTTCAAAACAGTTTGAAATTGTTTGACAACATTTGTCGGGGCTGGCAGTGGGTCATGAAACCTCTTAGCCAAGGTGGCTCAACACTATAAAAATCTCCGAGCCAGACTTGTGTGGAGTTACGCTTGAACGCTTTCAAACTACCTAGTCATCCATCGGGAATAGGGATGAACAATATGGGAAAATACTCTTAATTCCAAAGTTTTTTTCTTTTGTTTCTTTTAAATAAATATTGCGATTCAAATTTAGCTTGGGATTTTTGGGAGGAAGTTTGATGTGGTTGGTGCCTGTGTGTTTCTGATGCATTAGGCAAGGGCATGGAGGAATACCAGCAGCTGCGGTCAGGCAGGAGGATGGATTGGATGGGCAAAGCTGGCAAGAGAAGAGCTGCCCTGGAGGACTGTGAGGATAGCGGACCACACTGTCTGAGCTATCAAGTACATCTTGTGCACCAACACCGGCGTAGATGAGCTTGTAGTTTGCATCGACTACCGCCATAAGGACTACAGAAAATCTGGATTTATAGTTGTTGTAGGTACTTCCAGAGTTAGCAGGGGGCTTGATGTAGATGAGATGTGTTTGTCAGGGCACAGGTGGAGACAGGCTTAAGCAAAGAGACGTGGGAATGTGGGGTGAATTTTCAATGTCTGTGGAAGTTTCAATTGGACGGAAGTGGGATTGATGATTTTGGTAATGGGGAAAGGACCAATGAAACGTGGAGTGAGCTTACGGGACACTGTTTGAAGTAGGAGGTCGTGGGAAGAAAGCCAGATGGATTGCACCACATTGCATTCGGGCGTCAGGGAGCGATGACGGTCTGCGAGCTGCTTATTGCGTGCCGCGGACCGGGTCAATGCCGCCCGCACGTCCTCCCACCCGCCTGGACTCTCTGGAGGTTTGATCCTGTACAGTGGGAACTGCCACCGCCTGCTCCTGTACTTTGAATAGTGGGGGTTGGAAACCGTAGCAAGCCAAGAATGGGGACATACCGGTAGCGGAGCTGGTGAGGGAGTTGTGGGCATAGTCCACTCATAGGAGAAAGGTGCTCCAAGGAGGCGGGATTGCGTGTAGCAACGCAGCGAAGAGCGGACCCCAGCTTTTGATTCACCCGCTCCGTCTGGCCGTTGGATTGGGGGTGATAGCCGGAACACAAAGTGGCTGTTGCGCCCCAAAATTTGAGATGCTGCCGGGGTCCACTGAAATGGAAATCTGGTGGAGGTGAGACTGGTGAGGGGAACGGCCACTTTACAGTAATCCCGGATGAGTCTGCGGTTAAAGTTGACAAAACCGAGGAAGTTCTTTGCGGGTGGAGGGAAGGGCCAGTTAAGGACTGCTTGGATTTTAGCTGGGTCCGGTTGTAGTTGTCTGGCAATGATGTATCCCAGGAAGTGTACAGAGGAGAGGTGCAATTCCCATTTTTAGGGTTTCACAAAGAGGTGATTTTCAAGTAGGCGCTGAAGGACTTGACGGACATGTTGGCGATGTTCTTCGGGGGAGCGGGAGAAGATGGGGATGATGTCTAAATAGACAAAGACGAACCGGTAAAGCAAATCACGGAGGACGTCGTTGATGAAGTGAGTCCGGAGCCAAGGGAGTCGCGGATATAATTCTCCATAGCTTGTTTTTCAGGATGGCAAAGGTTAAATAGGCGGCCGGAGGGGAGAGGGACACCAGGCACGAGGTCAATGGCACAATCATAGGGGCGGTGGGGGGGAAGCGCAATGGCAAGATCCTTACTGAACACCGGGGAGAGGCCATGATATTCTTCAGGGACCCGGAAGAGATCGATAGGAGTAACAGGTGGCCGAGGTTTGCTGGAGGTCGGGACAGCCGAGAGAAGACAGTGAGAATGACAAAATGGACTCCAACCAGTGATAGACAGGTGAGTCCAATTGATGACGGGGTTGTGTTCCTTGAGCCAGGGTATACCGAGGACTAGTGGAGTCTCCGGGGAGGGAATGACAAACAGCTGGAGTCTTTCACGGCGATTACCGGAAATAAGCAGGGTGAATGGTGTAGTCTTGTGGGAGACAGTGGAGATGAGTCGCCCGTCCAGGGCCGTAACCTTTTTAGGGAACGGGAGGAGTTCGAGGGAAAGCTGGAGCTGACACGCCAAACCCTCATGAATAAAGTTGTCATCTGCACCAGAGTCGATGAGGGCTGTGACAGTGGTATTGCGATCGGGACCAAGAATACACGAGGGAACGGTCATACGGGAGGGAGAGCTAGGAGAGGTGTTGGTTGAGCTCGCGGCAGGCGGTTCAGTGTACGGTGGAGTGGCTGGAGGCGCTGCGGCCACGGATGGTGCTATACAGCGCATGCTAATTCCTCACTCTCGAGTTCTTTCACAAAGACGATTGTCCAATTTGATGGCTAACGGAATTAATTCCACAAGTGAGGTGGGTTTGTCCCTGGCGGTGAGCTCGTCTTTGAGCTGCCCAGATAAATCCCCTTTAAAGCGGCGTCATCCCAACCACATTCACTCACAAGTATCCTAAAATCTATTGCATATGAAGCCACGGAACTCGAACACTGAGTGAGGGCTCGGAGGCGGCGAGTGGCTTCTCTACACTTTACGGGGTGGTCGAAGACTTTCTTAAGCTCGTCCGAAAATGAGTCGAATGATGCGAGTATTGAAGAGGAGTTATGCCAAAGCGCGGTAGCCCATTTGGCAGATCTTCTGCGCAGGTTAACGAGGTTAATGATGAAAGCGATTTTGGATTTGTCCGTGGGATAACTCAGCGGTTGCGGATCGAATACTCCGCTCTTGTAGGTCATCCTATGTTCTGGAAGAAAGTGTTCACTACAGCAATTTGCATCCCTTTTGCAAAGTCTACCAGCATCTGTCCCTCCAAGTTCCTGTCCTGGATGCCGTACTTACCCATTACTTCTTCATCACCCCTGTTTCCTTCACCAACATGTCCATTACAATCTGCACCAATCACGACTCTCTCTCTGTCTGGGATGCTCAGAACTACTTCTTCTAGCTCCTTCCAGAATTTCTCTTTCACCTCGAGGTCACATCCTACCTGTGAGGCATAGCCGCTAATCACATGACACATAACACCCTCAAGTTCAAGTTTCAGCCTCATCACTCGATGTGATACTATTTTCACCTCCAAGACATTCTTCGCCAACTCTTCTTTTAAAATAACCCCGACTCCCTTTCTCTTCCCAGCTACTCCATGGTCAAATCATTTCAACCCTGCCCCTAAACTTCTAGCCTGACTGCCTTTCCACCTGCTCTCCTGGACACACAATATATCAACCTTTCTCCTCATCATCATGTCAACCAACTCCCGGGATTTTCCCGTCATAGTCCCAACATTCAAAGTCCCCACATTCAGTTCTAGGCTATGTGCTTTCCTCTTGTCTTTCTGCCGAAGAACCCGCTTTCCACCTCTCGTTCGTCTTCGACTCACAGGAGCTGAATTTCCATCGGTGCCCTGCAGGTTAACGGTGCCGGGGGCGGACGTTGTTTAATACAATAAATGAAAACAATTTCATCGAAGTTGTAAATGCCTTCTGATACTGTTCAGGTCGGCAGAGAGTACTGTACGCCACTGTTGCCTATTATAGCAATATTGTGGCGACAATTTCTTTTTATTTCCAAGTGCCAAGTGTGAAACCCCATTGGAAATGGGGCGCTGCGTTACAGGAACCTCAGCTGACCCGGCAGCAAAGAGGTTCTACTTCTGCCCACTAGATGGAAATATTGCAACACAAGTCACCTAACGAGCAGTTGATGGCGGAAGTGGCATGCGGTCCAGCTTTTCTGTGTGAAATGAGTACTTGGAAAAGGGAGAAAACACACACACATTGCTCGAGTGAAGAGCCAAAACCATCTTGCAATTATCACTGCGGGGCGGCCTCGTCCACGCTGAGAGCACCAGTGCCCTGACAAGCAAATTATGACTCTGGATAAGAGCAACACATCTTCCTCAAAATGCAGTTTTTGACAGCAGAGCGTGTACGTGACGCCTCCCGATGCATCATTCTAATCACTTGTGAGCAATCGTTGGACAGATAATTAGGGAGTGCTGCAAACATGGAGGTATGTTTTTGCAATGGCACCTCCTTCAAAACTGAAGAAAACAATGGTTATGTATTTTGAAATCATTTTGAAAAGAAGCAACAAGCAAACTGGACTCAGAAAGCAATCATAATCAGAAGCGCTCTTTTATAGGACGTATTGATGAGAAAACAGACTGATTGCAGAGAGCACGAGTCATGCTTAACATTGGTGTTTGCCTTGAGCTCACTTGTTGAACAGTCTAAAAAAACGTTTGTGCAGAAATATCACCACGTCGAGACAAAAGACTGTGGTGAACATCTTGTTTGCTATTCTGGTTCCTGGCGGCATTAGTACAGAGTAATGCAACAAAACGGCTGCCCTGATTGACTGTCATTTGGAGCCTTTTAAGGTTGTTTTAAGCGGCTTTTGGGCTAAAGTATAGATGTGGGCTGCATTTCCATGTCTACAAATGAACAGCATGCTAAAACAGAAGATAATGGTTCAGCTGATTCTATTAAGGTCTGTCTTCTCTCATTTGAATAATGGTCTTTCCGACCACGTTCGGTCCTTCCAGCACTCGATCCAGGAAGGACATAAATGCCCTTTTGCTTTAACACCCCCATTAATATTTGAGTGGTTTGAAGGTTTATTTTTGACTTCCTAATTAGCAGACAGACTGGGGCCTTTTTTTTTTAAATTTGGAATTGAAGTGTAGCTGGAGAAAAAAAACCCTGCACATTTCATTAGGTAGGAAATATCCATTGTGAAATCAAAGAAAAACACACAGACTATTGAGTTTGCTTTCATTCAGTCTTTCCCCTCTATTGACAACAGATAAACTACAGCAGCCCCAACGTTTTCCACCAAATAGCGCTGAAAAAAATTCTTAGCTCTCCAAGTACTCCCATCATCACCAACATTAAAACATGTAGTAGGCCTAAGTGTTCATCAAACATGAGATAAAGGTTTCATTCTTAAAAAGTATGTATATTTAATATTGAGGTAAGCCACCGTAGCATTATGCACAGTTTCAACAATGCTATGCTAGTAGTGCTACACAGTCTCCCTCCACACTGAGAATCACTGAACTACAGTTAAGGTCAGCTTTGGTCCCTGAAAGGCGCTGGGGGTAGGGGGGGGGGGCAGCGCATTTCTATCAAACGCGATGGGCCGTGACGAGCTTCACATCTGCCTCAACCATTACTCAGAGACAACATTTAGGTCGCATTAGCCTGTCTAACATGCTCGGGGCACTGACATAAACCCACTCGAGTAGCTTTGGACTTGAGCGGTTCCCGGATGCCAGCCTATAAGAGATGTTTTTCAAGCTAAAATTAACCATGTTGCTCATGTTTGTCATCATCGTTTAGTTTCGAGACCACAGGTGTCAAACCCAAGGCTACAGCCCTCAGTTTCATTTTTCAAACATATGAGTCAATTTCAAGAAGAGTAACGCTCTGGACGTAAACCATACACCCTCTCTTCCATCATCTCCCCTCAGGCAGGAGACTACGGAGCATCCGGTGCAGGACCACCTTGGTTTTATAGGGGTAAATGCCACCCACGCAGAAACAGCCACGCTTAAAGTCCTATTTTCAAAAAGTTATTGATGATGATTTAAAATTTTAGGCATTCGTAGTAAAGGCGGTGACAGCCCATTGAAATAAACTTATTTTTATAACGTTCAAGACAAAAGTGCATAATGTTAAGGAGAGAAACAGCTTTCTAAATTTATGCACAATTGATGTGTGGCCTTTCGAACTCACCTGATACAAGTGCATAAATGATCCTAACTTCTCATGAAACTCTTGTCTTTTCACAATCATAATCATGGTAAAGACATTCAACAGTTCTGACAGTTTCACAAATTCCTGTATTGTACTGTATATTCATTCATATCTCAGAAATAGCATTATTTATTTTGCTGTCTGCTATTGTCAGCTTGAGTGACAAAGAAGGACCATTTGTAAACCTGGGAGCTCTGGTATCTAATTTCATGGCAAAATCATGTGCAAATGTGTGTTGGAATGTCAATACAATTCCTCAGTTCAGCTCAGCTTGTTAGCGGTCGTCATGGCTAACAACATGCGCTCGGAAGAATGTCAAACTTGTTAACTCAGTTGGAATGGGCAGTCCGAAAAACCGAGATCCCTTTATTTTGTTCATCATAGGGTTTTTCTTTGGAGCCATGCTTTGTCTGGTCCCTTACCTATGACCTGTTCGTCACAGGTGACCCTACCGGGGGCGTGAAGCCCAAGACAACTTAGCCCCTAGGCTCATTCACCACGGCTCAAGGAGCGGCCATGAAATCTTTTTCAACAAAAAAAATCAAACATTCACACACGGGTAATGGAAGCAGTGCAGCCAAGAAAAAAGCTTCGAAAAGAAGTGAATCGAGTCTTGAGAATTTCATCAACCGAATATTAGAATTTGGGTTGTAAATGTAAGTCAGTACTTGTGATCGCGTTTTGGAGAGCAGAGGGTCCGCCACCGCTACGATGTGGCCGGTCGTGCTTCAGACAAACAAACAAAAAAGTCTTGCTTTTACAAGCTTGAATTGAAACACGCAAATGTGTGTTTGCAAGTCGACAGAGAGTATCGAGGCCATTGGTGAAGACTGACAATATTCTTATTTTTCAAACACTTGCCCAGATGATGAGATTTTTGGCGGAGGGTCACGTGGCCAGCCAGAGTCATTATGTAAGAGCGAATACCGTCAGCTGCACGTTTGAGCGTTCATTCGCCTTGGCTGTTCCTGAAAAGGGAGAGAAATTGGAGAGAGGAGAACATGCTGCAGATGACGAATCCCCCTCTGGACGGCATCCTTTCCGTCTGAGTGCGTCCGGTGAGCCAGAGCCAGGTCCTGGAATCTAGCTAATGAGACACACACCCCCCCCCCCCCCCCGAGGACTCCGAGCACCCGATTGGCGCGGCATCTGGCAGTGGCTGAGATGACTGGCTGACGGCGCGGCTGTCTGCGTGTTGCAAATCGAGCGAGAATAGCCACTATTTTACCATTGAAACGTTGGAAAAGGACAAAATACATACCAAGCCCCTTTACACCCCACGCTGATTGACTTTTTATTTCAAACATTCAGTATTCAAAAACTAACAATAAATTTATCCATCCATTTTCCGTACCGCTACTCCTCACGAGGGTCGCAGGCGTAAACATTTTCCCTTCAGCATCACCTAAAACAGTGAGTGTCCAACTTTATTATGATGATGATTATTTTTTTTTTACACCAAGTAGCCCCATCTTAATGTGTTCAGAGTTTCAAATGGTCCATCTTTGTCAGGCAAGCTGTCTCCTAGCGATGCCACTGAAGAAAGCCTCACTATGTTGTTGCACTACATCTGTGAGCTAAAGTGCCAGGATGAGGCAGGATGAAGCTCCTCCCCTCGTTCAACATATTTCCTTGGCATCAAGATGCCACACACCAAAGCAGAACTTTTATAATAGCAAAGCTTTGGCCTGGGCACCAAAACAGCTAAATAAGTTTGAAGAGTTTTTCAATGCGAAAAAAAGGGGGGGGGGGGGGGGGGGGCGCTCTTCATCCAGCAATGAATGACATCTCCTCAGAGAAAGGCTTTTTTTCTCCCCCACTTTGATCTCTTACTTTGCTGCAAACTAAATAATAAAGACCAATCTATCGAAGTTATTTATTCACCGAGCCATCTGAAGGAACAATGAGTGCAACACGTTGACATGAATAAAACAGCATTCGCTTCGATGTGCCAAAGTCGCGAGCTCTCATCCGGAACGTCCTTCGCATATTTCGAGCATGACTGCTTTGAACTGAAAGTGTGAAAAAATCCTTTGCAATTTCCCAGATTGTTGTGATTATTCAAATGGCCATGAAAACCTTTGTGATGGACAGGAACACTGAAAGTGACCTGAAGGTGGCGCAAAACAGATGGCAACTGTTGAAGGCAAGCGATCAAGACAAGCGACGGAGGTTGCGCGAGCTCGAGCAGCTTTGAGCTTCTCCATCTCCGTGGGCTCCTTGGCACCATGATGGGAGGGGGGCGAGGTTCAGCTGGCGGTCAGGCTGTACAGTAATGTCCTAAGCGAGCGTCCGCTGATCAGCTCACGGTGGCAGATGCCCGCGGGGGCCGAAGAGGCGTGATCGTGGGCGGGGGCTCCAACCAACTGGGAAAACAAGGGTCACCGAGTCGGTGTGCATCATCGCGTTTTGACGAAATATTCAAAGCTCCCGAGTTTGTCCAAACGCCCGGCAGCCGGCGTCAGGGGTTCGATGGACAGTAGCAAAGAATAATATCCCACGTTGGCTCTATTACTGTACCTTCATCAAAGTTAGATGGGCGGAGGGGAGGAGAAGATGAAATATGAAATATGAATTGCGGGGTTGTCACAAATACTGTTGTCTTGTGCTTTTGGCACAGTGCACATTGTATGTAAATAAAAAAAAAAAAAAAAAAGAAGAAAAAGATTTCCCATCTGCGACAGAAATCTGTACAACAAATGTGGGAAAAGTACTCCGGCTTTGCACTGAAGTAGAAGTACAGATACTTGTGTAACAAAACACAGTAAATCCCTCGCTACATCATGGTTCATTTTTTGCAGATTCAGTGCATCGTAGATATTTTTTTAAAGCTCAGTGCAGTGCACTTTCTCATCTGCACACCTCTAATATACTTCGCTTTATTGACTATATGACTTTAATGTGGCAGCATTGACTCGCATAAGGTCAATTGGGCGCTTATGAGCAATTTCAACTCACACATTTGGTAAGTAACCAAATTGCTCGAAGATACAGAGAACAGGATCCCAAAGCGGCTGTTTAAAACACAAGCCACATTCAAGGTTTGATGAAATCAATTCACAAATACCAAATTTAGCACACAAGTGCCTTCAATATGTATGGACTTGCGTAGAGTGTTTGGATGGTGACCTTAAGTAGACAAGAAAAATACCTGCGCCTCTCTAAAGTATCTCATTCTGTCATTGTACTGCATATATGAAACTTCTGGGTTACATAAATCAAACTAAATTGCAAGTGATAAAAAATATGATGGCTCTGTAAAAGAGATAAAAACCTTAAAATAAGTGGTGAAATACTCATTCCACCGTAATTTCTCGTGTATAATACGCACCCCAAAAAGTTGACTTCAAAATTCTGGAAAACCCTTCTACCTATGTATAATAGGATGCATTACAATGCATGATTTTGCTTCTACCCATATGATCTAAACATAAAGATGTGTCTGTATTTTGTTAGTTTTTTTTTTTAACTTAAATTAAGTTAAGCACTTTATTTGGACACGTAATACATTTTTTATTTATTTGCTCTTATTTTGAAATTCACACATTATTTAGTAAATGAGAAAACACACTGTTGTGCTCATATGTTTGATTACACAGGCAGTATTTATAAGATGGGTACAGTTCTTTCAAGAAAAAATGACGGGCCAGGTGAAACACATTTAATCTTATTTGAATGAGATTCAATTTCAACTGTCAAGCATTTCAGAAAAGCATTATCATTAAACAAAACATAACTAGAAAGGAATTAATGATGGTTGTTTTTCAGTCATCAGTCGTATTAATTTTTTTTTTTTAATTTACAAATTCTGCCAGGGTATGTAAAGTTATGAGCACAACTGTACATATATACTGTTATACGTACCCCTCTCATATTGGAATGAAAGTGTAGGATTCACCTTTTTCATAACCTCTAGGTGGCGTTAGCATACTGGAATGAAAGTGTACATCTTTCTCATAACCTCTAGGTGGTGGTGGCATATTGGAATGAAAGTGTACAGCTTTTTCATAACCTCTAGATGGCGGCATACATTTATAAAATGTGAAAGTTTTTTTCCATTTTCCTCTATACTTATGTATAATGCACACTATTGACGTTTGACCATTTTTGGGGGGGGGAAAGGAATGTGCATTATACACAAGAAATTACAGGACGTATAATCTTTCTTTTTAGGCTAAAAATTTGAACAGTTTCCTAGAAACCAGTCTTTTTTTTTTTAATTTCTCAGACTTTACTTTTTTTTTTTTTTTTTTTTGCAGTGTATGAACATCAAAATAATCCTATCACAATATAGTAAGATCAGCGTAACATATACGAGATAACATAACATATATGGCCTCAATAACCTCAACATCTTCATTTGCTCTGCTTCCTGTCGTCTCTTCAGTGCCGCCGTCTCTAATCCGTCCATCGTGGCCGGCCTCGCCACTGTTTTATCAACTTTGCCCTTCATCCTAGCAGAAACTCTTCTGTCACATAACACACCTGACACCTTCCTCCGCCCGTTCCGACCTGCTTGGACCCGTTTCTTCACTTCCTGACCCCACTCCCCATTGCTCTGGACGGTTGACCCCGAGTATTTCAAGTCCTCCACCCTTGCTATCTCTTCTTCTCCCTGCAGCCTCACTCTTCCCCCACCACCCCTCTCATTCATGCACATATATTCTGTCTTACTTCGGCTAATCTTCATTCCTCTCCTTTCCAGTCCATGCCTCCATCTTTCAAACTGTTCCTCCACCTACTCCCTGCTTTCACTGTAATTCACGGGGATTCCAGTCTAACCTCATCAGTCAGCCTATCCATCATCACTGCAAACAGGAAGGGGCTCTGGGCTGATCCCTGATGCAGTCCCACCTCCACCTTAAATTTGTCTATCACACCTACAGCACACCTCACCGCTGTTCTGCTGCCCTCGTACATGTCCTGTATTATTCTAACATACTTCTCTGCCACTCCAGACTTCCGCATGCAGTACCACAGTTCCTCTCTGGTTACTCTGTCATAGGCTTTCTTTAGATCCACAGACACAATGTAGCTCCTGACCTTCGCTGTACTTCTCCATCAACACCCTCAGGGCAAATAATGCATGTGTGGTACTCTTTCTAGGCATGAAACCATATTGTTGCTCGCAAATACTCACTTCTGTCCTGAGTCTAGCCTCCACTCTTCTTTCCCATAACTTCATTGTGTGGCTCATCCACTTTATTCCTCTATAGTTCCCACAGCTCTGCACATCACCCTTGTTCTTAAAAATGGGCACCAGTACACTTTTCCTCCATTCCTCAGGCATCTTCTCACGCGCTAGAATTTTATTGAACAAGCTGGTCAAAAACTCCACAGCCACCTCTCCGAGATGCTTCCATACCTCCACAGGAATGTCATCAGGACCAACTGCCTTTCCATTTTTCATCCTCTTGAATGCCTTTCTAACTTCCCCCTTACAAATCATTGCCTCTTCCTTCTCGCTCCTTTTCCTCATTCATCAACTCCTCGAAGTATTCTTTCCATCTAGCTAGCACACTGCTGGCACCAGTCAACACATTTCCATCTCTATCCTTAATCACCCTAACCTGCTGCACTTCCTTCCCATCTCTATCCCTCTGTCTGGCCAACCTGTATAGATCCTTTTCTCCTTCTTTAGTGTCCAACCTGTCATCGTATGCCTTTTGTTTGGACTTTGCCACCTAGCTTTGCCCTACATCGCATCTCCATGTATTCTTGTCTCCTCTCCTCAGTCCTCTCAGTGTCGCATAATAATTGGTCAAGAATAAACTCAGCTATATAATGGATAAAAAAAACTTGATATTAATTAAGTCTTTTTCTGATAATGGGTGATAGCATTGCATTGGTTTGATTAACACACTCCATTACAACTGAAAATATTTTAAAAAAGAACAGAGGACCGAATGTGGGTCTACCTATGGTCAGAGCAATTAACTGGATGATGTAATTTCTGCTGAGTGATTCATTTTTTTCCTCTTCCTCCAGTTGCCTAAAATGGTTTTAATAACAGGGTTGCATGTCCAATGCAAAAACCCAAAATGTGACCTGTGAAAACACTTTACTGCATTTACTGTATTTATTGAAGACAGTCTTGAATGTTTTTCTCAATTTTAGCAAAGACTTGTTTTAAGGTACAAGATCGATCCATCCATCCATTTTTTTCCGCTGATCCGAGGTTGGGTCGCGGGGGAAGCGGCTTTAGCAGTGACGCCCAGACTGCTCTCTCCCCAGAGACTTCATCCAGCTCTTCCGGGGGGATCCCGAGGCGTTCCCAGGCCAGCCGGGAGACGTAGTCTTTCCAGCGTGTCCTGGGTCGTCCCCGGGGTCTCTTTCCGGCGGGACATGCCCGGAACACCTCACCAGGGAGGCACAAAACACATGTAGACTGGTTGGGCAAACTCCCATGCACCCTCGAGGACCCTGCCAAAGGTGTAGAGCTGGTCCACCATCCCACGGCCAGGACAAAAACCACACTGCTCCTACTGAATCTAAGATTCGACTTCCTGACGGATCCTCCTCCCCAGCACCCCTGAATAGGCCTTACCAGGGTGGCTGAGGCGTGTGATCCCCTGCAGTTGGAACACACCCACCGCTCCCCCTTCTTAAAAAGGGGGCACACCACCCCAGTCTGCCAATCCAGAGGCACTTCCCCCGATGTCCACATGACATTGCAGAGGCGTGTCAACCAGGACAGCCCCACAACATCCAGACAACCTTACGGCCACAGCGCCGGTCGGCTGCCTCAGCGACGGAGGCGCGAAACGCCAATAAAGGGGGTGGGGTTCTTCCCAATCACGCCCAATCATTCTTCCCAATCACGCCCTTCCAGGTCTTTCCGTCATTGCCCACGTGAACGTGAGCATTGAAGTCCTCCAGAAGAACGATGGAGTCCCCAGGGGAGCGCTGTCCAGCACCCCCTCCAAGGACTCCAAAAAGGGTAGGTACTCTGAACTGCTGTTTGGTGCATAGGCAAAAACAACAGTCAGAACCCGTTCCCCCACCCGAAGGCGGAGGGAGGCTCCCCTCCCGTCTACCGGGGTGAACCCCAACGTACGGGCGCCGAGCCGGGGGGCGATAAGTATACCCGCACCTGCTCGGCACCTCTCACCGTGGGTAACTCCAGAGTGGACGAGAGTCCGACCCCTCTCAAGAGGACCGGTTCCAGAGCCCAAGCCGTGTGTGGAGGCGAGTCCGACTATATCTAGTCGGAAACATCTCGACCTCACACACCAGCCCGGGCTCCTTCCCTGCCAGAGAAGTGACATTCCACTTCCCTAGAACCAGCTTCCGTAGCTGGGGTTCAGATCGCCAAGGTCCCCGCCTTCGGCCACCGCCCAGCTCACATTGCACCTGACCCCTATGGCCACTCCCACAGGTGGTGAGCCCATGGGAAGAGGGACCCACATTCCCCTTTCGGGCCTATGCCACCGGGCGCTCGCATTCGAGCCCCACCTCCAGGCCCGGCTCCACAGGGGGGCCCCGGTGACCCGCGTCCGGGGGAGGGAAATTAACGTCCACCAAATGGTATTGAAGGAGAGTAGGCGGCCTTCATGATAATGGCACGTGAGTGTGTGTGCGCGTTTTGCGTGGAAGCAGCCGCGCCAAATCAGCTCTCTCCTGCAAGCATGGCATCATAAAAGATGCACACGGTGTCATACGGCGTGCCGAGCTGCATTAGCCACAATACGGCTGTACGACACTCGCCAAACCGTCTCAAGAGTTCATCTGTTGTCATGGCAACTGCACACTGCCAACGTAAAGATGACGTCGGCTGGAGCGGAATAACGTCAAACTTAAAGAGCCTAAAATCATCCTTAAAATCAAGGCCCATGTGACAAAAAAGTCACATGGGCCTTGTCTAAATGACATGATAGCACCCTTTTTCTTTTTTAGGACTAAAAAAGAAATGAAAATTTGTCACATGATTATTTTTCAATTTAAAATTGCATTTAAAAAAATAGACACTATTTTCTAACATTCAACTTAAAAAAAAGAATATTTCACACATTAAAATTGAAAAACAATGTGACACATTTTTTTGTTTTATGACACAATGTCCCACTTTTTATTTCAAATTCTAAAAGAAATGAAAGTTTCACAAATGGTTTTTCAATTTGAAAATGTATTTTTAAAATAAAATAGCCAATAACTTGTAACATTCAATTTTAAAAAGCAATCTGGGTAAAAATTATTGTGCTATCTTGTTATATTAATGTTTTGTTAGTGTTATATAAAAAAATCGTGTGATGAATTTTCCCTTGATTTTCTTTATTCTTTAAAATAAAAATGGAAATAAAGTTTGACAAGATATGAAACGTTTTATTTGTAATAATAAAAACTTAAATGGAAATTTGTCACATGATTTTCCAATTTAAAATGGAATTTTTAAAATAAAATAGCCAATATCTCGTACAATCAACGCTAAATAAGTATGTGTGTGCGTGTGTGTGTGTGCGATCCCTTGTAATATTTTTATTTTACAACGTATTTTAATTTTTTATTATATTTTATTTTCTTCAGAACTGAAAAATAAAAATCCCCAAAAAGTTGACAAAATGTTTATTTTTAATGATACAAAAATGAAATGAAAATTTGTCACACTTTTTCAATTTAAAATTGCATTTTTTTAAAATAAAAATCGCCAATATCTTGCAATAAAATAAGTTGAAAAATCATGCTCAGTTTTCATTTCCATCCATCCACCCATTTTCAACACCACTTATCCTGGTTCGGGTCACGGGGCACCGGAGCCTATCCCAGCTGACTTCGGGCGAAAGGCGGACTACACCCCGAACTGGTCGCCAGTCCGTCGCAGGGCACATATAGACACGGACAACCATTCGCACTCACATTCACATTCACGGCGTCACTGAGTGAGAACTGAATCCACGCTGCCTGCACCAAAGTCAGGCGAGCGTACCACCACACCATCGGTGACTGAATTTTGGTTTCATGCTTTAGAATTTCAAATAAAAATGTAATAAAAATGTTTGTATTTGAGTGGTTGAAAAAGAAATGACAATTTCTCAAACTAAAATTGTAACTGGACTGCACTTAAATAGCATTTTAGGTACACCATCACAGTGCCCAAAGCCTCACATTGACCCACTCATACATCAATGGGTGACTGCTGCCATCCAAGCCCAGTGGGACAAAATTAGGGTTCGGTGTCTTGCACTTTGACATGGGTTAGGGTTAGGGCTAACCCTTTCAATACATTTAACTGCTTAGCATATAAGGAAGAAGGATCTCATCCCCGACCCGGAGAGGACACGCCACCCTTTTCCGACCGAGGACCACGGTCTCGGATTTGGAGGTGTCGATTCTCATCCCGGCCGCTTCACGCTCGGCTGCGAACCGCTCCGGTGAGAGTTGGAGGTCACGGCTTGATGAAGCCAACAGAACCGCGCCGTCTGCAAAAAGCAGAGATGCAATTCTGAGGCCACCAAACCGGACCCCCCCCTACGCCTAGAAATTCGGTCCATAAAAGTTATGAACAGAATCGGTGACAAAATCGGTAAAATCCAAACTGGTCTCGCAAAGCTAATATTTGAAGAGCAGCAAGTGACCTTAAAGCTGCTTTTGCGCCATGTATGGTACCTCTAACCCTTTAGCAGGGCCTGGTAAGTGTGGATGTTCCATCAATTTTAAATGTGCTGCCAAAGAGGACTTTTTTGTTGTTGTTGTTTTTATTATTCAGCAACCTTGCACAGCATCCGAGACATCTGACGGAAGCAAAACGTTGGGACGAAGGTGACCCAATTACGTTGGTCAGTGACTTGACCTTCGTTTGGCTGCTTCGCTACGATGCTAAGCGCGCTCCTCCCGGGGACTGTTTACGCGTGCACACTTCAACAAGTTTCACTTCAGGGTGACGACTTCACGCGAAGTCACTGCTGATGTCTTCGTGTGCAGAAGAATCACCTCCTTGTTTTCAGAAAGGTCACCACCGGTTCACGTTTTACTTGCAGATGATTAGAACTCTTCGTTAATTAGCCGCAGTCAGATGTAAAACTGTCATTTGGGAAGCGTTACTTGCATTTCATTCAGATGGGAATAATTGTGACGATCATAATAATAATGACCACATAGGGTGCTTGTGAACAATGGGATGAATCCGTCATGGGATTGGAACTTGCGAGGTTGGTGTGAAGGGGACAAGCTCGTCGTACAAAGACAGATGCGTTCGCTTGCCGCACTCACGAGGTCCATTTTTATGCTCGTCATTTGAGCAAAATGCACACGATGAAGGAAAGAAAGGACAAATGTGTTTTCTGGAGCAAGCGGCAGCTCCGAGATGGATGCTTGAGGGAAACGCAGCCCGGAAGACGAGGATTCGACGAGGAAATCGAGGGACTCCAGGACCCGGAGGCCGCAGGGCAGCCGGGTCCCCGTGCGCGGTGCATTTACAGTTCAGCGGCATCTCGACCTAAATGCGATGTGACGCGAGAACCTTTCCTGACGCGGGCAGCCGTGTAGTATCAGAGAGGGCTGACCGAGCTGTGAACCGCCCAGCGAACACGGAGCAAATTAACATCGGCCGAAATAGCTCCGCCGCGCGGTGACGCGGCTTCGCGGCTCCTTCTGTGCCCTTCGACCTCGTACTCGTCTGACGGCAGATTCATTTGAACGATAGGAGCGTTTGAGTTTTATTGCATTTCACGACGGTAATCCCGATGATATAAAGACAAGAGTGGAATGGGTTTAATTAATAGATTCAGCAGAATTAACCGCGTCGCACCAAACTTCACACCGCAGTTACTCGTTGCACACAATAGCGGGATAAGTAGGGTGCCTCATTTTAGCCAAAGTCGTCATTAATAAATCTCCTATTTCTATGACCAAATTACTGTTACCCGGGCGACAAATAGTTAGTTATATTTCCAAACAACATTTTTAAAAGTACATCATGGGTTCATAAATTAGATCCGAATTGGAATAGATTAGCTTCATTACTTGAAAATAAAAAATAGAAAAATAGACCATCCGTTCAAAAAACGATGACATTTTGACAAATGTTTTGAATAGCAGAGCTAATTTATTGCTATAGCGCATTTAATACACAAGGTAACTAACTCAATGTGCTTTACACGATTAAAGTCATTTAAAAACAAAGAAAAAAAACAGCTTATAATCATTTAAAACGAAGAAGAAAAAAATGAAAAGATAATTAAAAGAGCGTACAGTGCAAGAAATATCATTTTAAAGTGGAAATGCTCTTAAAAAAAAGTTTTGAACCTGGATTCAAAAACCTTCCCACTCGGGGCTGACGTCCCTTCTGTTGGCAACTTCTTCCATTTGTGCGCAGCATAATAGCTAAGTGCTGCTTCGCCATGTTTGCTTTGGACTCTGTGCTCCACTGTTTGACCTGAATCTGTCGATCTCAGAGCCCGACTGGGTTTATATTCCATGAGCATTTCTTTCATGTATTCAGGACCGAAACCATTTCGTGATGTATAGACCAGTAGCAGAACTTTAAAATCTATTCTAAAGCTGACAGGAAGCCAGTGTAAAGACTTTAGAATTGGAGTAATATGTCTTTGTCGTCTTTGTTCTGGTCAGAACCCGAGCTGCAGCCTTCGGAATGAGCTGCAGCTGTTTAATGCTCTTTTTGGGGGGGGGGGGGGGTCCAGTCAGAAGACCATTACAATAGTCCAGTCTACTTGAGATAAAAGCATGGCTGAGCTTCTCCTGGTCACATGCAAGCCTTCACTCTGGATATGTTCTTCAGATGGTAGAAGGTAGTTTTAGTCATTGATTTGCTATGACTGTTGAAAGTCAGGTCGCAATCTATCAGAACACCAACGTTTTGGACTTGGTCTTTGGTTTTTAAAGAGAGTGACTCCAGGTATTTACTAACAGCAATCCTCTTCTCTTTATTGCCAAAAACAATTGTCTGAGTTTTATTGTGGTTTAATTGAAGAACATGTTGGCTCATCCAGTTATTTATCGGTTTTAGACAGTGACACAACACCTCAATTGAACCGTAATCATCTGGAGACACCGCTAGATATAACTGTGCATCATCTGCATAACTATGATAGTCAAAAGTAAAGTTCTGAAGAAATTTGACCCAAGGGTAGCATATAGAGGCTGAACAGGAGGGCTCCAAGAACTGACCCTCGAGGGACCCCACGGGTGCCATTCGATGAGATTGAACACTTCCGATGGTTACAAAGTAACTCCTTTCCTCCAGGCGGGACAGGAACCATTTAAGGACTGTTCCATTTAGTCCTACCCACGTTTCCAACCTGTTCAGCAGCATATGATGATCTACCACATCAAAAGCCGCGCTGAGGTCCAACAAGACCAGAATTGACACCTTCCCAGAGTCAGTATTCAACCTTATATCATTGAGCACTTTGATAAGACCCGATTCTGTACTGTGATGAGTTCGGTAACCTGATTGAAATTTGTTAAAAAGTCCATTTAAGTTCAAGAAATTGCTGAGTTGATGAAAAATAACTTTGTCAACAATCTTGGCTATGAAAGGGAGAGTTGAGATGGGTCTATAGCTTGCTAACATGGAAGCGTCCAGTGTTCTATTTTTTTTTTAGCAGAGGCTTCATGGCAGCTACTTAAAGAGCTTTAGGAAACTCGCCTGACTGAAGTGAGCAATTGAGTATTAGCTGCAAATTAGCTAGCACAGACTTTGCAATAGCTTCGAAAAGGTCAGACGGTATTGAGTCAAGACAGCTCGTTGACCGTTTCGGCTGCTGAACCGTTTTCTCTCCAGATTCAAAAGTTGATGATGTCCGCGCTCAAGATACAGTCGACAAGATTACTTTTCACCGTGTCCACCTGAAAAATCTCCCGAAAACTGTCCAAAAAAACCCCAACAACAACAAAGAATGCGTCGTACCAAATCGATGTAAAATGATGATACGCACGCCCATGATATGTCACACTTAACATTCGTGTCTTGGAACGTCAATGGCATTCGATCACAGGCAAAGACAATTAAGATGATGGATTATACCACAAAACCTAAAACAGACCTCCTCCTATTACAAGAAACGCACCTTACTAATAAGTCAGAAGAAAAATGTCTCATTGACTAATTCCACTCAGGTTATCTCGGCCTTTTATAAGAGGAGTCTCAGTACTAGTCCATAAAAGACTATTTTTTACAATAAATAGTACAGTAGCAGATCCAGAAGGCCGACATATAATTATACAGGCTACAATATTGAATAAGCTTGACACAATTGTCAATGTATATGCTCCTCATAAAGATGATCCCGCCTTTTTTTGCACGCACTTTTCACATTTGTTAAACTTGTCGGCCAATTCGACAATGACCATGGGAGGTGATTTTCATCGTTCGCCAAATCCCCATCGAGTTGACTCGAATCTCCAAAATAGCAATCGGCCACGATGCTCCAATATACTCGAGCAGCATAACGATGACTTTCGACATATGAACTTCTACACAGCAGTCGTTGAATCAGTGCGATGGATCGGTTCATCCATCGCAGTCTGGTTTGGTGCTGCCATAAAAAAGGCCAAACTCGGACAATCAAGACTGCTGGAAAAATCGTCTGTAGCCCCCCTACCCAGCCTTGAGGACTCGCATGCTGCGCAAAATTCTCTCGGATTCTCCACATCTCGGTCGCCACCTCTTCCAGCTCCTTCACTCAGGTCGGCGCTATCGATCGATGCAAACTAAAAACAAGCAAACATTGCAACATCTTCCTTCTTGTCATGAAATTGCTATTGGACTCTGCATCATTTGTGCAACTGTAATGCTACCAGCTTGATCACATTACCAGTGACTCTCCATCGTGTGTTTTTTTAAAAGTATTTTGGTCTATTGTCGTACTAGAGCGGCTCCAACTACCGGTGTTAAAGTCTTTTTTTTAATTTTTTTTACATTCTTGGCAAATAAAGAGGATTCTGAGTCGTGTTGTGTGTTTTTGTTTGCACATTAAGGACAGAAATCCTGTTTTGGTTTTAATTCCTCATTTTAAAAAAGACCATTCAAGCGTTTTTCCTCATTTTTTTCGAGATTGCAGGGTGAAAGCTGCAGCTGGCTACTAGTGTGGACTGAGTGGCTGGCGACAATGGGGAAATAAAATGCAAGTAGTTTGAGGGTAATAGCCCGTTAGCAACATACAGTATTGGGGGGGGGAAAAAAGCTCATTTTTGGAACAGCGAACTAGACCTTGAACTAGTTCACATGGAAAATGAACTTTCCCGACACCGGCTATTATTCGTCCACTTGAGGGAACCATGCGCACGCGCTACATAAGCTCATGCCTCTAAAAAGGCTCTGTTTGAGTGACAGCCCATGCAGACATGGCGTGCGTAGGTGATTTCCTGCCTTGACCATTGTCAGCGTTCCTCACACTGACGGTCTTGAGACTGTCGTCTGCAAAAAGCGTTATGAAAACCCAGAATTCGATTTGGTTCTGTACAGTACTGGAGTTGTAGAAAATCAAGCTAAATGTTGCTCTTTACTTCCATGTGTTCCTGTTGACATTGTTGTCAGCGTGCGCATTAGCTATTAGTCTGGCTAAGGGTGACATTTGGGTGATTATTTCTTCAAACTTTGACTGTAACGTTTTCCAGTCAGGTTCTGCGTATCCTCAAGATGAGTTACCAAATCTATGCCAACCTAGCTTAGCTTATTCAGTAAGGTTTCTTTTGCCACATTAAAATCATATTGCCAATAAGGCTAACTGTATCTGTATGGCCAGCAACGGACTCGTGCAAGCACGCAACACTCTGTGTGCACGTGACACTTCCGCGGCATGCTAACTTGCAGTCTCGAGGCAAACGCAAAGCGACAACATGAGAAACGTGTCGAAGCTCAAAAGCGAGTTGACGCCGTTGAAGGAGCTATGGCTTCGTTTTTAAAAAAAAAAAAAAAAAAAAAAAAAGAAGAAAACTGACGATGAACTGTCAACCTGGAAAAGTACCGCCACCAAACTATTGATACTAACCAACCCCAACACCACGTTGAGGTTATTTTTCTGTCAGATGGCATTCCAGTAGCTTAACGCAAACGGACACCGGAAACTCGTACCCGGCCTAACCCTTTCCAGCTCAACAGCGGAGTCCAGGAGCTCCCCGAGGGCAACTTTGGTCCTGGGCGAGGTTGCGCATGAATTAGGAAAACACATCCAAGGGCTCATTTCACAACTCCTGGTTTTAGAGTTCACCCAATTCATCAGCAGAGGGCAGCACGGGGTCAGAAAGTCATTCATTCATTCATTCATTCATTCATGTTCCATTCTGCTTCTCCTGACGCGGGGGTCGCGGGCGTGCTGGAGCCTATCCCAGCCGGGTACGCCCTGAACCGGTCGCCAGCCAATCGCAGGGCACATAGAGACAAACAAGCATTGGCACTCACAGTTATTTATTTATTTTTTATTTTTTTTTAAAGCCATTGAGAATTTGACTTGGTGTGTTTTGGATCATTGTCGAACCAAGCGCGCTTCGGCTTGAGCTCGCGAACCGATGGTCGAACATTCTCCTTCCTGATTTTGATGATGACAATTCATGGTTCCATTCAGTGACGTGCGGTCAGGGTAGGCAAGTGAGGCAGAGCCTCACTGGCCCTTGCTGGTCTTTCCTTTCCACTGCAACGCGAATAGTAAATCAAGCCTTATCATGACATTAAATTGTTCCGTTTTAGTTCTATGGTCCGTGCTTAACATCGATTTTCTTTTTCAATGACTTCATCATTAGAATAGCTGAATTTTCATATTTTCTGTTCAAATGCATAGGAAGCGCAGCTACGAGTCACGTTGAGTCACCGGCGTCATCTTGATGCTTCCGGAGACCACGCACACGTCCATGCAGGCAGGCTGTGATTGGTCCGTGGCTTCACACACACGAGACGTTGGCGTTTCCTCATTCCATCGCCAACGATATACGACAACGGACCGTCCGTTGTCGTACTCGAGCGGCTCCAACTACCGGAGACAAATTCCCCGTGTGTTTTTTGGACATACTTGGCAAATAAAGATGATTCGGATTCGGATTCCGATAAGGCCCAGAGATCACGCGAGGACCACGTTTGACTGGTGATATGAGGATGTTTATTGGAAATGTTGTTACATTTACGCCAGATGTAACAAGACACAAGATCAACTTCCGTCTCTCACTCTGTAGAATATTCTCCCAGACGTATTGGGAATCATTCAGGTGTTTTTTTGTTGTAAAAGTAAGATGAGCCTTTATGCTCTTTTCTGTCAGCAGTGGTTTTTGCCCCGGACGCTGTTTTTGCGCAGTCTTTTCCTTATTGTTGAATTGTCTTTGGCTTTTGTCCTGGTTGTCTTTGTGACCTCCCGGATGTCATTTCTGTCCGACGGCCACGCCGTGGAAAGTTCACCGCGATTCCATTATTTTCTCCATTTGTGGATCATTGCTTTGATTGTGATTCGCTGGAGTCCTAAAACTTTCTAAATGGCTTTGGATCCCTTTTTCCTCATCTGTTCTTTCATTTGGTTGGGTACTCGGCGTGTGATTTCAGCCTACTTCGTTTTGTCGGGTTCAAATTTACGGCCGGTGTTTGGTCGCAAGAGCGGTTTAGCGTTTAAAAGATGGCACCGATCACGCAGACCGCTCATTATCCAATTAACACAATGAAGCGATTGGGAGGGGATTGTTTATTATTACCAAGTAATAGGTTCAGTTTAGCTCTGAGGATAAGTGATATTCCTGCCACTTGGCAGCTGCTGAAAGTAACTCAAAAGTTACTTTTGAAATCAAGTCATCAACAAAGTAACTCAGTTACTTTTTCAAGGTAAATGTGGCAACCCCGCTCTGTACTCAGTAGTTCTACTTGCATTTGTTCGCTGTACTAACATATTCAAAATGACATTGTTTTTTTTGTTTTTTTTTTAATGGTCCAGAACCAGTTTTCCCATCGTCTATTAGTTTGTCTTCGCTTGTTAATGTCGGCGATCGTTGAGCCAAACTGGGATGCTAACGTAACTTACCTGTCTTTGTTGGGTTCGAGGTGGCCGAGGGGGTTGCCAGGTTCGTACATACTACATAAAAAATGTATTTTCTTTCAAAAACTAAAATGGAACCCTTTCTTAAAAATACAGATTTTCAAATGGAAAAAGGGGACTCGTGCAGTTCAACTTTGAGTCAGGTCAAGCCTCATGAAGACCAAGCGAAGTCCTCCGTAAGTTAGAGCGAAGCCAAAAATAAATGGCGACTTGCAGTAAGTCTGACTCGAGTCGAGTCACGTGACTCGGGTCAACCACCTCTGCAAATGAAAAATACAACATTTGGAATCCAAATCGACCAATACAAAGAAACATCCAACAGTAAAGGAAGTCAAACTCGGGCTCTTGCTCAGTGCAGTCAAGAATCATTTTACTCCAATCGGTTTCAGTAATTTTGCGCATTGCGTAGGATTTGCGGAAAGCTAATGAACGGCATCGCTTACAAAGGTTTCCGATTGCGGTCGGGCTCCGTGCACGTTTGATGCTCAAATCAAGGTAGAAAAATATGTTCATCAAAAACAGTCCAGTGGATGTGATGACGGGTGGCTTTCATTCACCTTTGCCAAGTGCTTTCGTTGACTGTTTTCTAAGCTGCTACATGTCTCGAAAGCTCATTCCGAAATTGCTGTACTCCCAAGGTCTCATAAATATTCATCTTCTAAACTGCCTGTAGAACTGTAACATGACTGGTCCAGGCAACCTAGCACAAGCTTTCTGGGTGTGTCTTGCGAAACTCAAATATGCTTTTCAACACCTTAACGAGACAGTCCGATGCGGTCGATAGTGCGGGTGGGGACTACGATCGGTTAAGATCGTCAGCTCGCCCAGCAGGAGACGCTGCACGGATCATTCGTCCAACCTCTTTCCCCTTGAACCACAATTACATTGGAATTCCAAACACATACACACCATTCCCACAGTCCTGCCCACCCGACCCCCCGGAGTCCGGTCCCTCAGTACATTTTCTGCCGGCTGGGGAGCACAGCCTCCTTGAGGAAGGAGAACACCAGGAGGATCCCAGAGCGCTTCCCCCGCTTGCCCTTGGTGAAGTAATTGGACACCACGTCATCTAAGAAAAAAAAAAAAAACTGGGTTTATATTCCATGAGCATTTCTTTCATGTATTCAGGACCTAAACCATTTAGTGATTTGTAGACCAGTAGCAGACCTTTAAAATCTATTCTCAAGCCGACTTGGAGCCTGTGAGGAGACTTTAGAATTGGAGTCATATGTTCTGACCTCTTTGTTCTGGTCAGAACACGAGCTGCAGCATTCTGAATGAGCTGCAGATGGTTAATACTCTTTTGGGGGAGTCCAGTCAGAAGACCATTACAACAGTCAAGTCGACTTGAGATAAAAGCATGGAAGAGCTTCTCCTGGTGTGCTTGACACATGCAAGCCTTCACTCTGGATATTGTTCTTCAGCTGGCGGAGTTCAGGACCTAAACCATTTAGTGATTTGTAGACGAGTAGCAGAACTTTAAAATCTATTCTAAAGCTGAGTGGGAGCCTGCGTAGAGAGTTTAGAATTGGAGTCATATGTTCTGACCTCTTTGTTCTGGTCAGAACCCGAGCTGCAGCATACTGAATGAGTTGCAGATGGTTAATACTCTTTTGGGGGCGTCCAGTCAGAAGACCATTACAACAGTCAAGTCTCCTTGGGATAAACACATGGAAGAGCTTCTCCTGGTGTGCTTGGCACATGCCAAGGCTTCACTCTGGATATTGTTGTTCAGCTGGGAGAAGGCTGGTTTAGTAATTGATCTGATATGAGGTCCTGTGACTTACACACAAAATATTCCAATAAATAATCAAAGATGGCACCGAATTGTGTCGTCGCATCAGTAGCGTACTCTCTAGTATCGTCTATGTTTTTCGTTCGTCTTTGGAGACATTACGCGACTCACTTATACAAGGGAAGACTTGCTAAACATTAGGGAGTCTACCCTGCACTTTCTTTCAGCAACTTCTATAAAGTATAAAGAGGCGGGGTACACCCTGAACTGGTTGCCAGCCAAGCGCAGTATTATTATTATTATTATATTTATTATTATTTTAAGGTTGCTTCACCCAGAGTGTGTTTCTGGTGCTTAAAATGACGTAAGTGGACAATCCGGGAAAACTTGGCAGCTGCGCACGTTTTCTGACTTACTCATAGAATATGACCCACAGGTGCTAGATAGACTGTGAATAGCTGCTACAGCACCAAGTCACTCACCACCTTGCTGCACGGTGGATGGAAGCACGTTTTCGCCCGCTGACAGTGACACGAAAAAGGAAAATGGGATCACCCATAGGCAGATGGTGAAATATGCCAGCACCTGAGGTCAAAATGAGAGGGCATTCAGTCAGAGGAAATGTTCAGAGCAAATCAAACAATACAGCGGCTGAAATAAGTACTTAACGCGTCACCATTTTTCTCAGTCAATATATTTCCAAAGGTGCTATTGACATGAAAATTTCCCCAGAGGTTGCTAACAATCCAAGTAATTCATACATACAAAGAACGTACAACAAGTAAGATCATGAATTAAGATGTGTGTAATCATGTGAAATGGCACAGGGAAAAAGTATTGAACACGCCAACTGGTATTTATTTCATGCTTTGTACAAAAGCCCTTGTTTGCGATGACGGCTTCGAGACGCCTCCTGTATGGAGAAACTAGTCGCGTGCATTGCTCTGGGGTGAGTTTGGCCCATTCCACACAGGCAGTCTTCAAATCTCGAAGATTCCGTGGGCTTCTTTTGTGGACCTTGAGTTTCAGTTCTTTCCATAGATTTTGGATTGGATTCAAGTCAGGCGATTGGCTGGGCCATTCTCGCAGCTTTATTTGTTTCCCTTGGCCATATGTTTTGGATCATGATCCTGCTGAAATGTCCACCCTGGTTTCATTTTCCTCCTCCTCGTAGATGGCAGCAGATTTTTGGCTGTGCATTTGCCCACTCATCCTTCCTTCAATGATGTGAAGTTTACGAATACCATTTGCTGAAAGGGAGCCCCACACCATCATATTCCCACCTCCGAACTTCACTGTCGGTATGCTGTTTTTTAGCATGATGTTACGCTAGGAAGTGATGCTATTTGTCCTCCGAATGGGGTGTGCATTATGGCATCCATCCATCCATTTTCTGAGCCGCTTCACCTCACAAGGGTCGCGGGAGTGCTGGAGCCTTTCCCAGGCGGCGGGGTACACCCTGAACTGTCGCCAGCCAATCGCAGGGCACATAGAAACAAGCAACCAGTCGCACTCACATTCACACCTACGGGCAACTTAAGAGTCTTCAAAGAACCTACCATGCATGTTTTTGGGATGTGGGAGGAGAACATTTTTTCTTTTCCCACAATGTACACGCAAGCACTCCATATTGACAGAAAAAAGACGGAATTATTGAAAGTTTTTCACACCTGGATTTGGGAATCGTCTGCCATTCCTCCTTGCAGATCCTCTCCAGTTCTGTCAGGTCGGATGGTGAACGTGGGTGGGCAGCCATTTTCAGGTCTTTCCAGACATGCTCAATTGGGTTTAAGTCAGGGCTCCGGCCGGGCCATTCAAGAACAGTCACGGAGCCACTCCTTCTTTATTTTAGCTGTGTGCTCAGGGTCATTGTCTTGTTTGAAGGTGAACCTTCGGCCCAGTCTGAGGTGCCGAGCACTCTGGAGAAGGTTTTTGTCCAAGATATCCCTGTACTTGGCCTCATTCATCTTTCCTTCGATTGCAACCGGTCGTCCTTGTCCCTGCGGCTGAAAAACACCCCCACAGCGTGATGCTGCCAGCACCGTGCTTCACTGTCGGGACCGCCTTGGACAGGTGATGAGCAGTGCCTGCTTTTCTCCACACATACCGCTTAGAATTAAGGCCAACAATTTCTATCTTGGTCTCATCAGACCAGAGAATCTTATTTCTCCCCATATTGGAGTCCTTCAGGTGTTTTTTGTATTTGATTCTTTTTTGCAAACTTTCATGTGTCTTGCACTGCAGAGAGGCTTCCGTCGGGCCACTCTGCCATAAAGCCCTGACTGGTGGAGGCCTGCAGTGATGGTTGCCTTTCTAGAACTTTTGCCCATCTCCCGGCTGCACCTCTGGACCTCAGCCACAGTGATCTTTGGGTTCTTCGTGACCTCTCTCACCAAGGCTCTTCTCCCCCAATTCCTCAGTTCCATTTAAGGATTATGGAGGCCATTGTGCTCTTAGGAACGTTTTTTTTTGTAACCTTGGCCAGATCACAATTCTGTTTCTTCTGGCAGTTCCCTTGACCTCATGATTCTCATTTGCTCTGACATGCACTGTGAGCTGTCAGAGCAAATGCAAATATATAGACAAGGGTGTGGCTTTTCTAATCTAGTCCGCGATCCATTATTGTTGTCGTCGCCATGGTAGCGAGTGTATCCGGTCGCGTTGGAGTTGACAAGATGAAGCCCAGCGATCGTAAAAAAGCGGGATGCGATGATATGGGAATACAAGATTTTATTGCATTCGTCTGACATCGTGCAATCGTGAAAGACCAAATTTGTCTTGCAGCCTGAGGCTTTGCGGGTTGTCTGACTCACACCGCCGACGTGTTTTTTTTAAAAAAAAATTTAAATAACTTTATTGGTGGTCAGATATCTACAGCACTACGTCAAAAGACACGCGACAAGGCTAAAAACAAACTAGCTTTTGGATTCGAATATACTGTACACGACGGCGACGTGGGGTAAATGTCAATGACGTCATTGGTCGGATCGGCGGATGATGCCGTTACAGCCGATCATCCTAAAATGCTAATTATCGGCCGATACCGATCAGATCAGTGTAAAGTTTACTGGCATCGAGACGTTTTGCAGGCCATCGATGATGACTGAACCGGCTGATATTCATTTGCACTGACAAAGGGCTGGATTGCAGTTTGATTATCGATAGATTTTAGGTGTTGTCTTGGCTTTCCGCGCCTTTTTGCACCTCCCTTTCTTCACGTGTTCAATACTTCTTCCCTGTGTCATTTCACATTTTTACACACAACTTAATTCCTGATCTTCTTTGTTCGACTTTCTTTGTACGTCTGGATTACTTGGGTTGTTCCCAACATCGAGTGAATTTTTCACGCACTCTTCGCCTTGAGCAAACCATTTCCGACACTTTCAAAAATGCTATCGAGCAAACATGGAGTCAGATGCGAGGCCACGTTACCTCTGAGAAAGGATAATACTCTTGCGCAAAGAACTGGAAGGCCATGTAGTGGTTGACCACAACCAACACTGCGAGGTGGAGGAGAGAACAGTTTGAACACCATCAAACGAAGCCAAGCTCGATAAGGGCTTTCTTTGCGGGCACATACCACAGGAGAGGATGAAGTTGGGTGAGCTCAGCAGGATGTACGGAAATGTCTGCAGCAGGCCAAAGTAGACCAGATTGGTGAAGAGTCCCACTGCCACCATCAACGCTGGGAAGCTTTCCAAGATGTACAGACCTGCCAGCACGCCTGTCGAAAACTGCACAACAAAATAAACGGGACGCCCGCCCACATGCACTCCAGCGCACAGTTTGACGACTGGCTTACCAGGATCATGTACTTTATTATTCGACTGGTGGCCACCGTGAACTCTTCTATGAGTTCTGCCAAGTAGTACAGACCAGCAGCTGCGACGAGATGGCGGTTGGTTATATTAAGAAATGAGGCCCCCCGTGATAAATACAGGACAAACCCTGATACAGTGTGCGAATATAGATTGATATAGATATAGATATTTTCAATGTTTAGTCATGTTCTTATCTATTACAGTAAAAGTGTTACATGGATTCGCTTATTTGATAATCCTCAAGAAGGCCCTTCAGGACTTTATATCGAATGTTCTCAAATTCAAAAATTGCAGTTGAAAATAAATCATATTCAAAATCTTTGGTGGTAAAAGCCTGTCGATATTCGCCGGATAACTGTAGCTGTCGTTTAATTGTAACAGATGTCAAAAGCAGGACAAAGTGGTCGTCGACCGATTGAAGCATTTTACGGCGCCGGGGCAAATCTCAACCACGAACACCGTTCACACACGGCAGAGTGAGCGCGCTCAAGCTAACGTTTATCAGGAAGGGCGCTTGAGTTTCGACGCAGGCAATTCGGATTCGCCAGCGTGGCAAACATGGACAATGTTCACTTCGCCACATCTGTTTCAATCAGCCGTTGGCGAGCGAGGTAGCACTGTATGTAACTGCACTGAACCGTTCAATAGTGGCGTACCGAACCGTGACCATTGTATCAAGCGATAAGCAGCAGGTGCGGACAGGGCGCATGCACGCACAGGCCAGCTAGCAGAGGTTTTCGACCGCCATCGGTTTAACTTCACGCTTCTGCAGTCTGTGGTCCCCACCTGCCTTAAAACAACCGGCAACGTACCGGTACCTAAGAAGAACACAGTGATCTGCCTGAACGACTACGGCCCAGTCACTCTAACACCCATCACCAAACGTCTCGAGAGTCTCACGCTGTCCGACGTTCACGCCGCGATGACCAGATGACCTTGATCCCCACCGCAGCCCACCTCTTGCCCAAAGTTAGTCTTAATAGCTATGCGCGGGAAGCCCAACGGAAGACGCGTGAGGTCATGTGACCTTCTTGTGTCGTTTGATTGGTGAACTAGACTTAAACGATCGGCGCAAACAGCGCCCGATGCGGAGGTCGAAATCTCGCGCACGAAATGGTTAACGAATAAGCAACAATCGATCAATGAAAGGACATTGAGATCCTTGTAACGGAGCAAAAGTACCGTCGCTTCTTAATAGTGATGGCAAGCTGACGCTTCATGAAGCGTCGTAACACTTCGGCCATGCTTCATGTGCACACGACACCACCTGCTGCCCAAGTGTCACATCACAGGCAACTCTAACCTCAGGCCACATCGTGTGTGATGCGTTGCAATATGGTGGTTGTTATGGCAGTTGAAAATGGCAGAGGAAACAAAAAATCATGTTGGACCAAATATTGTGTCGCCATGAAATCATTAAATATTGTTTGAACGTGTTCTGTGTGCGTAACTGTTTCTAGAATGGTAGTGATCGTATACAGGCACATCTAAAAAAAAACACACAAACATTGAATGTAATAGAAAACAGGATTCCGGGGTCATCATTTAGTATTTTCGTATAATACGATTTAAGGAAAGGGACACGTTAAAGAAGACTAAAATGCTTCCAAATATTCAGCGCATTTCCGATATCTTGGGAACTATTTATGCCATTGCCGATTTTTCACAATAAAATGCGCACATTAAGAGAGCGTTCGCATATTTAGCTCGTCAAAGCAACCGACAATTCCCCCATTTACACTCTGCAGTGGCCAAATTGAGCGATAGCCATTGCAATCCCTCGTTACTGTAACGCTTCCTCGGTCGGCTGCGTTGGAAGCTCTAATAAGCAAAAATCCGTCAAGTTCCAAACGAACACCGCCTGCCCTAAAACGTGAATTGTTTCCCCGGCTTTCCTAACAAATGTTCGTCATACGCGCTTCGCCGTCGCCTCGTCAACACGGCTAACGGTAGCAGCGGCTTAGCTCACATTAGCGGCGTAAAGCACGTACTCTACCTATCGCTAGAGTGACGAAGGACACCTGGATCAACAGTGACAGCCAGCTCAGCAAATAAATAAACCACATCTCTCAGCACGAGAAAGGAAGCACGCAAACCAATCGCCAGTTAGCTGCTCAGTTAGCAATGCTAACAGGGAACGCAGCTCCGGTCAAAGGTTTCCCTCGGGCGCAAGCAAGGGAGAAACCTCGAAGGAGGGCCCGCGCAGGTTTTCTTTTGTCTCGAGCGCCGCCTGCCGTTGGAGGACAACAGCGGCCTGCATGTTGGGTCCGAGCCGTTGGGTTACGGAACCTTTTAAAAGGGTTAGTTCCTAGCTCAAACGTGACATAGCACATGTGCATTTTCATGAGTTCAACGTATTTCATTTCTGTCAATTAAGTTTCAATGTAAAACGTCATGTTGACGTGTACACGTGATGCATCTCGACAGATGTTACGTACACTGTGCGTCATGGGCGTGTTAGAATTCGCAAGTACACTCATAACGGCCCTCTGAACTGCAACGCGGCGCGTGACAAAAGGAGTTTGACAGAGTTTGAAGCTCGGTGGTCTCGTCTTGTTTTGGGAAGTTTGTTCCGCGCCGTGTTTACGGTACAAAATTGGCGGGCATTTTCTCTCTCGCCAAGAAATTTCAAATAATCCGTGCGCAAAAAAGCCGAAGCGTGCTTGTGTTTTTTTTAATTGACGTCGTGACAGTTGACGTTCAAAATGACTTGGGCAAAATATGCTGTGAGGCTAACGACGTATCGTATATTGTAGGTTGGTCATCAAGAGGGGGAAAAAAAGCTCTTTTGGGGGCTGATATAACAGAAAAGTGCCGAATCAGATTTATTGTCTGATTTATCTCATGTCTTTGTATTTTTTTTGGGGGTAATAGTGTGTCTGAATGAAGACACACTATCAATAGTCGTAAATGATGCTCTGAAGTTGCCTTTCGACATGCACGCATCCCTGTTGTGCCACGAAAACAAAAAAGTGACTCGGCAGAAGCGGCCTCAAGCTCATTGCGCTGACCGCGAGTACACCCGAGGTCACTCCTTCTCTCCTACTTTTCCTAGTTTTTGACGTTTTCCGCCGTAATAGAGTGGGGCACTCATTGCTCGTGTTAGCAGAAAAGATATTTAGTGTCTAAGATTAGATTTGTTTGTGATACAGCTTGACCAATTTGCATAGCAGCTAACAGAGCTCGAATGTACAATCACCTCCATTCATAGCAAAATTCAAATAAGGTTTTAGTTCCTCAAACGTGTGCAATTTGGACTCTGGTGCGTGTGGAGCGGCCATCCGCCGGCAGAATCCTTCCTGTTGACGACAGCATCTACGAATCACTTCTCACTCCTGTGTGGGAGTCTCACGACGCGCAAATTCACACCGTACGCGTAGACTCGCCATTACTTATGACCTGATTCCAGAAGCCGACACCTCGGTGAGGAAAACGATCAAAAATGCACGCAGGAGAGTGGAAAGGCAGGGCCTCTCATCGATTGGGCTAAATCAAGTTAATATGTAATGCGAAACGGTGTGAAGACGGCAAAATGGCGTCCGAGTCGAAGGTGAGAGTAACGCTTTTATACAATGGCAGCAAGGCAAGCGAGGATTTCTTTCTAGGCGCCTCAGCAGACACGTGCGGCATCTGTGCGGAGGTGTGAAAACAAAAGGCGACCTGCGGCATCTCCAAATACTTCTCGGCTGAAGCGTGTCAGTCACGGGGAGCCTCTTACCTCGGTCGGGCGAGCGCTTCGATGCATCGCGGCCGCCGAGCTTTAACGGGCCGACACCTCAGGAGGAAAGAATGCTGTTTTTTTTCACGGCGCCGGCATTTAAGGCGCACTCAAGCCCGCTTTAAAGGAGGAGAGCCATCGCAGACGTTAGCCACGTCCGAATGCCTTTGTTTGCGTTCCCCTCGCGTGCGACAAGTTCCGTCTGAATCTATCACGAATGTGCTTCTCTGCGCTCCGATGGGACACTTGCTACTCATTGTTCTTACTTTTATTGAGATGAACAACAGGACAAGTGGGCAAAAGTACTCTCTCTGTACTTGAGTACAACTACACTATACGCTTGTACTGACTGAGTACGCGTCTGACTTTTTGACTTCGATCAAAGTTAACATGTTTAGGCGTAAATGTATTTCAGTACAAAAGTAAAAAAAAAAAAAAAAAAATCATTCAATGAGTTAATTATGCACAACACATTGTGACATGATTGATTTTGAAATAAAAAAAAACGAACAAGCCTCGTTTGACAAAGTAAGGAGTCGAAAGTACAGTTATCCTTTTTCAAATTCCGGGAGAAAAAGTCAAAAAATCACCGGAAAAATAAACAGTTACGGAGTATTTGCGCTTGATTACTTCCCACCAGTGTTATCAACGTTGTTACAGTGAGCCACAAGAAAAGAACTGCGGTCACTCGCTGATTGAAGAGCATTCGGGAAAAATAGCCCGAAGAAGAAAACGACCGGTCCAAAACAAACACAAAAGCCTTTACTCGCACCGAAGACGGTGCTGGCCCGATAAGCTGGACGCGTCACGCTCGCCACAAATACAAACACACAAAAGGACAAAGCAGACAAAAAGGCGACTGATGTCCTGTTTAAGGCGTGGCACCGTCGCACCGCCGTGAATGGCCGGTGTTTTCCAAGTACACCAAAACAGACAACTAGAAACGCACACAAGAGCCATTCAACGCGGGGGAGGAGAGGTCTTCGACAATGACCTGAGAGAAAAGGGACTGAATGGGGCGACCGGTCGGGGGGCCCCTTTCACAGGTAGGGACCCCGACGAGCCACCCTTTTGTAAGCATGTCGGCTACACGGAAGACGCGACGCACAAAGGCCACAATTGACATCAGGCAACGGCAGGTCGGCCTTTCTCTGATGACCGCTAATTACGGGGGACGGGACGGCCGTATAAAGGAAGCTCCTTCGTTAGAGCGGCAGCTGGGCCGCGAGACACTCTGATGTGGCTCCGAGTACGGAGCTTTTGTCTCGTGAACACCTCGGACGGAAGCTCCGGATTTGATGCGCCGGCGGCGGTGGGCGGTTGTTGCCGGCGACAACTGAAACGCTTACCAAACACGGCTCATTTTCATATCGTTTGAACAATAACAAAAAAACGACTTTTTTGTTTTTCAAAATAGGGTTAAATGGTTCCCATGCTGACACAGTCACTCTTGGAGTCCTACTTTCCCAAATTATTGATGCTTGAAAGTTTTTGCCATTCGTCGTCAAGGAAATTCTTATTGAAAGGGCAAAGAGCGGTGGCCCAATCAGATACACTCCCTGCGTCACGGTACAGACAAAAGTGCGTCAGGAAAAAGACATTCGTCGCTTCACAACAAATCGTGGGAGTTGTCCAATTTCCTACAGTACATATATGAATGTTAGATTTGTTTGTCCAATCAGAGGGCAGCTTCTATGTGTTAATATTACCACCTTCATCTAATCTGCCCAGGGTCTTCAGAATCAGTCGTGCTGCCTGATGTAATTTAAACTACTGTATATTATATTATTATTATTATTATTGTTTTTTTTTTAAGCAATCAGATTTCAAATTTGTTCTCATTGTAGACGTCAGCGTTTTTTCCGTCTTCTGCTTGGTTGGTCACCAGGTTAATATCGTGAATGAAAACAAAGAAAATTACTCACACGAAATTTGAAAAAACATTTTTATAAACAAAATCAAATGAAAACCAGAATGTTTTGAAAACAATGTTCACTCAAGCGACATTTTACGTTTGCAAAATCATAGCCAAATTGTCCTTTATTTTCGTCTTTGCCAATTCATTTCAAACATGACCTTTCGCGTTGATTAGTACCCTTAGCCGGAGGGCTAAGGGTACAAAATAAAGATGATTCTTATTCTGATTCTGATTCTAATGAGGTGTCCGGGGAAGGAATGACAAAAAGTTGGATGGTTTCCCGATGATTACCTGAGATGAGTAGAGTGAACGGAGCTGTTTGGTGGCTGGCAGGGGAGATGAGTCGCCCATCCAGGGCTGTAACCTTTTTATGAGAAGGGAGGGGTTCGAGGGAAAGCTGGAGCTGATGTGCCAAACCCTCATGGATAAAGTTGCCATCTACACCGGGATCAATGAGGGCTGTGACAGGGGTATTGCGATCGAAGGGATGGTCGTACGGGAAGGAGAGCTACGAGACGTGGTGGTTTGGCTCGCCACGGCGCTCTCTGGTCGTGGTGAGCCCGGTCTTTTAGTTTTAAAGAGCCTGTGGCGATGAAATGACCCGGCTATCCGCAATAAGCGCTGACGTTCCTGAGGGTCTAATTTGGTCTTGCCGAGTGGCTTAGGTTCCTCGAAAGCAGTGGGGGATGATGCAGAAGCGGCCAGAGTATTCTGTCACGATTGGTAATCGTGTGATGTTGGACTGGACCCAAAAGCAGACGGAGGCGGAGGAAGTCGATGAGAATGGTTTATAAAATAATCGCTCAGCGGGTAGGATAGCCAAGGGACGATGGCGGTCAGTTGGAACATGGAAGGTGTAGGAAGCGGAAGCATGGACAGGTGGAGTAGTTGGGTGGCGTCGCTGGAATGGGCGGCGAGGCGGGAGACACGGAAGAAGCACCGGAGACGAAGACGAACACGAACACGAACACAAGGGGGTCAGTACGGTCGCGAGTCGTCGAGATCAGTTACAAGGAGTCGCGAACGACGGCCTGTGTACCACGGATTACGTCGATACTTATATATACTTATACGTCGATATTTCTCGAAGCTGGCAGGCTTATATGCAGACAGCGATGAGTGCTGATGGATAATCCTGATTGCTAGGGAGCGCGAGAGAAGGGTGAGTCATAAAGCGCCACCCGAGCTCCGAAAAGGGGAACTGCAGGGCACAGACTATGACACATACTACAGCATGTGTATCATGAATTGTTTTACTGTACATTGTGACGCATCGAATCGAACTTTAGAAGCAATATTATGCACTGCACTTATTGTACCTAAAATTCTGCGGACTGTTTTAGAGAACGTGTATTTGATTTGCGGACGGTTGTTCATCTGATTCTGTTCCGCTTCTCCTCGCGCGGGTCGCGGGCGCGCTGGAGCCGATCCCAGCTATCTTCGGGCGCGAGGCGAGGTACACCCTGAACTGGTCGCCGGCCAATCGCAGGGCCTGTTAGAAAGTTCATATATGTATTTTTTTAACTGGTATTTTTTGTCTGCGATAGGTTGGCGACCAGTTCAGGTTGTACCCCACCTCTCGCCCAGAGTTCGGATAGGCTCCGGCATGCCCGCGACCCGCGTGAGGAGAAGCGGTATGGAAAGTGGATGGATGGATGGAATTTTTTCTTGCGTTTTTATTACGTATTACATATTGGGATTTTTATTTTTTGATCTCACACAAATGGAAGCATTTGAATTAAAACTAACTGAATTGGAAGAAGAAAAGTCAAAACTAATACATCGAATAATATAAGTATGATGAATTTCATTTAATTTGAAGGTTGGGCATGATATTAGATGACTATTGATTCTAAATCAAGCTGGATGATGCACTTGTGTGCAGTTATATTCCTTTTTTGTATAGTATTGATGCTTCCTATAATTGCAACGTGATAGCGGTGGTACTCAGATGTGGATGAAGTCGACTCCAACTGAAAACAGAGACAGGAGATCCCCTTCATCCTGTCTCACTGCATCATCTCCTCTGTGACGGTAAGATGATGCACACGCATCTCCTCCAGCCAGCGTTTGGCTGCGGGTACCCGGAGGTCAGCTCGTGCTGCCTCGCCGCGGCACGCCCTGTCACGCCCGGCTCGTCCGTAGGTGCGAACGTATGACAAAAGACGAGGTGCCACGTGATCACACCTGGTAGGCGAAGACGTTCACCGGCCGCTGCGGGGCCTCATCGGTCGCGTGCGCGGAGTACAGTACAGTTAGCCCTTGCAATATTTTACATTTAATTCCGCGATTCTTTCACATACCACGAGGGCACACATGTAAAACTCCAAGCCCGGGGGCCAGATCTGGTCCATCGCACCACTTTATGGAGCCCACTAAAGCAATTAAAGTGGGCCTCCTTCATGTTTCCTGCTAAAGAGGTTTTGTTCTTTTCGTGCATTGTAAAAAAATATTTGTGTGCCACAGTTTTCCATGAATTCTGATTTCAAAATCAAATCGTTGTCAATTGTCTAGATGAAATAATAGTGACAGGACATTTATATGGTTTTCATAGTCATAAGGGCCCTCTGACGAAAAACATAACAATGACGTGGCCCGTGACAAAAACGGGTTTGACACCCCTGTGCGCGATGGATCCCCCCCCGTACAACACTTTGAGAACCACTGCCGAGGCTGCTGCTTTAGACATCATTTTTATCTGCACGTGACTCTCAAATACACCCGATGGATGCATTTCAAAGTGGGGGGTGAGAAAGAAATCATCGCGGGGGCCACAGAACAATATTTGTCTCCCCCACCTTTCACGTCAAAGTTACGCCGCCACCGCACCAAAGTAAACAATGCGCTCGAATCGTTAAGCAGTATTGTAAATGAGCCAAAATACAAATACATGAAACTATTTGAAAATGGCATTCTTTTTCAGCAGCCTCGCCCTACAAAGTTCGACGCTGTTCCGGGTCAAATGTCTCCAATGATGAATGTTATTTACATTCTTGCGTCTCTGAGCAGTTTTCGAAGAATGTTCATTTTCATTCAAGAGTTCCAGGTTTTGTTCCACTTCCACGACAAAACTCGTCTGAACAATATATGAGCCTTCTTCATATGTCGCGGGATAAACACCACATTTAGCAACCGATTCGGTGCGGCTGTGGCCTCCAGCTGCGCGAGTGTGTAAACTGTACACTCACGCCGCAGAGGAGACTGGGCCTGGGAATTATCACCCGAGCAAGTTGTAAGAAGGCAAAGCACTGGAGAGGGATGGTGCAGTTTGAGATTTGTGCAGTGGAGGAAGCGAGCCAAGGTAGGAGCCATGAAACAGCAGGGCACCCGGACCAGCGGGACAGTGTCCGTGGAAGATCTCTTGGTTGTAAGGACGTATGGAATATGGAGGGGCCTCAAATAAAGTTCTTTCGATGTATCGCCAACGCTGAAAAACCTCCAAAGATGGGGATTGACAGTGGATCCCTTGTGTGCGCAGTGCAAGAGACCAGCAAACCTGGAACACATTCTGTCGTTCTGTCGAGTAAGCCTGACCGAGGGCAGGTTCAGGTGGCACCGCGAGCGCAACTCGCCGAATGGACTGGAGAAGGAGAGGAAGCCGAAAGGAAGCGAGGCCCGTGACAAAGGCCCCCGTTTGATCAGCTTCCTCGGGCCTGGTGAGAAGGCAGACAAGCAGGACAGATGTGCAGGGATCCTTGGGACGGCAAAGGACTAGGAAATGAGAGTCAAGTCGAGTTTTCAGAAACGATTGTCATCGCCGGTCTCGGACCAGACATTGTGCTCTGGTCCCAGTCAACAAAGCAGGTGGCCTTAATAGAGCTGACGGTACCTTGCGAGGAAAGGATCAAGGAGGCACAAAAACGGAAGCTTGGGAAATATTAGGTCCTCATCTTTGAGAGCCAGCAGAGAAGGTGGAGAGCCTGGAACTTAGCAGCGGAGGGATCAGAGCTGTGTGGTGCAGACCCAAAAGGCAGAGGGAGCAGTTGTAGGATGCCGGTTCTGCGGTCGAGCTCCACGGCGGTGTCGTGGGCTGAGCGACAAAGCATCGAAGAGGTGGGGGCTGCCCACTTAAAAACTCAGAAGCCTCAAGGTCTGAAACATACAGCGCTGACCTCAGTTGAACAAAATCTGATGGGAGCAATCTCTATGCTAGCCGCCCCACATGAAGAGCGGTGGCACAGATCCATATCGTTTTAAAGACATCTTTCACAATTGATAGATTTGTCAACACAGATTTCTGTAAGTCTTCAGCTGACGCTCGGGTTCTTTTTTTTTTCTGCCTCTCTTTGATCATTCTGCGCTGCGCTGTTGCAGTCACCTTCACGGGATGACGAGAACCAACAGTGCTGAACTTTCTCCATTTCTGGACAGTTTAGCTAACCGTGGACTGATGAACGTCGAGACTTTCCGAGATACTTTGGTAACAGTTTCCAGCTTTATAAAAGTCAACAATTCTTAATCATGGGGCTTCTGAGAGCTTTTTTGAGCGAGGCATCGTACACATCAGGCAATGCATCTTGACAAGAGACAGTTCTTCATTGGTGTCTGTTTCCGAGTTGCTAGAACAGCTCCAAAAGGTTGGAGGTGTGGCTCACACCTGACTCAGGTTAACTCTTGAAGACTACGTAGCGTAGAGGTTCACTTCCAAATGATTCATATGCTTCTTCCTCCTACAGTAAAGTACAGTATGAGTAACGTACGGTTTCCCTCTCAACACGACCGCGTACAGCTCCCGGTGACCTCTGGGAGGCACGCGTGTGCGTCTCCGGGCGGAGACGCACACAACTGACACCAAGATGGCGTCCGGTATTTGAGCATCTTGACCAGCCGAGAGCTTCGGAGGCGTGAAAGAAACCCACCTGCCCCGGCTCAGCAGCGGGATTATCGAGGCCTTCGACAGCTGACAGGAAGGGTACCCTGTTACGGTGTCGATGGGAGGCCACCGGGGTTGGCGGCGGTCGTGGCGTTTAGCAGGACGGTGATGGACAGAATCTGTATTCCCAGGACGTGGTGGAGGAGGATGGCTGTCTCGGATGGATGTCTTTTGACAGCGCTGCCTCGCAGACACGGCTGGCCTTCTGGTGACTCCACTGTAGCTGACATTCACACACTTGCGCACTGCCAGGGAATCATCACGGCCCCGCATGAATTCTTCCATCATCCAATAAGATCAATAAGATATTTAAAGAGAGGGCCAGTCGGCATGACATCATTTACACCATGTTCCACGTTTCTCTTGGCTCTTCCGATCACTGATATCAATCTTTGACCGATTGTTGCCTATTAGTTTTCCAGATGAGCCTAAAAAGGGAAACGATTCATGAGGTTGATCCACATTATTTATTATTTAGGATGACATAGGCCATTGCATTTCAAAAGGAATGAAAACCAAGAACATTTTGAGACGATCTCATTTGTCTGTGTGTGATGCTCCAATAAAGGCATATTAAGGAAAGTGGCTGGGATGTTTGATGAGCATTCCTCCACTTTTTCGCCACCTGTCCCAGATTTTTTCTTTCTTATTCTAAGTTAGTGATTATTTTCTCAAAACAATCAAGTTGATTGATTCTCCTCACTCGGGACGCGGGCGTGCTGGAGCCGGTCCCAGCTGACTCTGGGCAAGAGGCGGGGTACACCCCGAACTGGTCGCCAGCCAATCGCAGGCCACATATAAACAAAGAACCATTCGCACTCACATGCACACCTACGGGCAATACAGAGTTGCCAATCAACCTGCCGCGCAATGTTTTCGGGATGTGGGAGGAACCCGGAGTGCCCGGAGAAAAGCCACGCGGGCACGGGGAGAACATGCAAACTCCACGCGGGGGAAAGCTGGACTTGAACCCGCAACCCCAGAACAGCGAGGCAGCTCTGCTAACCAGTGCCGCCACAATATCAACTTCCAACAAAATTCTGGTTCTTATATTACCCAATAATGTGGAACAATGCTTTTTGACGTTTGACCTCATAAAGGTATTGCGCTTGTGTTGTTTCCATGCCTTCTATGAAACGTTGTGATGTTTTCACATTTCTCCCTGACAGAGGTCATTGGTTACATGTGAAGGAACAGTTTATTCAGGACAATGAGATGCATATTCCAAAAAGTCTTCCTCTGTCTACGTGTAACAAAAGAAATGAAAAGACAGATGGCATTTCTGATTTTGATGATCATCCTGTACCCCAGTCAGCTCTGTAGGTGGCACTGTAACTCTGCCATCTGCCACCCATTCCACACTGGAAAACCTGCAGGCTGGGCTGGAGAGAGACTCAGTCCGAGCAAATCAGGTTTCAAAAAAGAAACAACAACAAAGCTGAGCATTTTGTCTTTGTCGGCTCGTTGGTCCGCCCATCTCGGAACGAAGATGCCACTCACACGGGCGAGGAGCTTCCTTCCATCTGCAACCGCACACAATGTCAGCATTTGACACACTCGGGCTGTTTTTCAACGAGTGATGGATGTCCTGAGACTCACGATCAGTACCTTCGAGCGAGGCTTTTCTTTTTTTGGTTATCCCCGTCTCTTGAACCAATCCGAATCATTTACTGTCACCATTTGATCAGATTTCAAATTCATCCTCACAGGCCCAGAGGACTCATCCTTCCACCGGCTGGTCAGAGCAAAATTTGAGCCAAGCTCTTTCCACATCAATACATCGAATAATCGGCATGTCGCATGAAAAGGAATACAGTGTTTGATTTGGATTTCATGTTTTTGTCATGTCATTGCTACGCCTTGACAATCTCAGTCGGAAAAGGGTGGCGTGCCCTCTCCGGGTCGGGGATGAGATCCTGCCCCGACTGGAGGAGTTCAAGTATCTCGGGGTCTTGATCACGAGTGAGGGAAGAACGGAACGGGAGATCGACAGGCGGATCGGTGCGGCGTCCGCAGCGACGCGGACTTTGTATCGATCCGTTGTGGTAAAGAAGGAGCCGAGCCGAAAGGCGACGCTCTCGATTTACCGGTCGATCTACGATCTACGTTCCACACGTCCCACCGGGAGGAGACCCCGGGGACGACTCAGGACCCGCCGGAGAGGCTACGCTACGTCTCTCGGCCGGCCTAGGAACGCCTCGCGTTGAAGTTCTGCCAATAAAGTTACCCGAAATATGCGATGTGTTGCTTTCTTTTATTATTTTGTCAGGATAACAGATTTGAAACGCATTGTTAATATACAGGGTGATTGAAAAGTAACTCCCCATTTTAAAATCCTTATAATTTATCCGTATGCTGTCCTATTTTTCTCAATTGTATTGTGTGTGTTCCATGACGCATAAGGTTCATTCAAAACTTGACCTAACCTTTAAGTAAAAAACAAACCAAACAACAACAAAATGCTTGATACTTCAATCCTTGAAGTCAGTCTTTTTGGTAGGATTATTTTTGTGTGTGTGTAAGAATGCGTACGCGGCGGGATTGTAGGATTTCAGGATTTGATTAGCTAATTACTAGTACTAAGATGACTTGATTAATGACGAGTACTAGTTTTGACATGATTTACCTTGTTTTGTTGCTTACAATAAGTGGTTTTGTCTTACTCTAAACAACAAAACAAGGCCATTTCGTCTTAAAATAAGTGTTTCAAGATTATTTCAAGATCTAATTGACTTATTGTTGCTTGTTGCTTAGAATGAGTGGTTTAAGCCCATTTTAATATTTATTTTCCTAAATGTGTTGCTTAGAATGTGTGCCAGTCTTATTTTAAGCTTTATGTAGGTCTAGACCTTCAGAATGCAACGATGAACCAAGAAATCGGGTCGCGTTGGCGGCACGGCGGACAACTGGTTAGCAGATGATTTACATTTTCACAGTTCCGAGGACCGGGGTTCAAATCCCCGGCCTTGGCATGTTCTCCCCCATGTTTCTCCGGGCACTCCGCTTTCCCCCCACATCCCAAAAACATGCACGGTAGGTTGATTGGAGACTCTAAATTGAATGTTGTGTGCGAATGGTTGTTTCTTTCTACGTGCCCTGCGATTGGCTGGCGACCGGCTCAGGGCGTACCCCGCCTCCCGCCCGAGGACAGCCGAGATAGGCTCCGGCACGCCCGCGATGGACGTTCGGAGCCTCCCGACCCAATAGGCCAAATGGTGATGACGAGGAATTAAAAGCCATCAAAATGATAGCTAAAAAGAAAAAACCTTATGAAGCAGGGGCCCGAATGATAAACCCTCTTCTCGACCACTCGGGTCTTAAGGCTCTCTCCCTTCTATCTGACGCTTTGTTTTCCTTCCCTGCACTCTCCATCAAGCCCCTTCCTCCTCCTTGTGCACCTGGCGGCGCCCCAGCAGGTGCGCCGCCATGAGCCCTGATATGCAGAGGCACTGATTCCGTAAAGGCGGTGACCCTCGCAGTGGGCTCCGCCAGGGCTTAGTCCCTCACACTCGCACGCCTGAGTCCCCCCGAGGTGCACAAGCCAAGGCGCTCGTGCGCGCGGCGCTGTCAGGGAAGAACGGAAACGCACGCACGCGCATTGCGACTCTGCGACGGAAGCCATCATGGGTACACGCCCAAATGACTCAAAGCAGAAGAAACCAGTTGACTCGCAGCATACGAGCATGTCTGAGTTTTGGGTTGCGCGCATTCCCTGTAATACCACGTTCTGCCACAGCGAGGTCTACCGGAAGAGTTGTGGCATCAGAGTAAGAAGAAAAGGCTGAGAAGGTCCCCAACTACTCTCCAGTCATCATTTTAATTGTAGTTTGTAATTGCTCCCAAAGAGCAGAGACACTATAGTGATAAAGTATTCTTTTTTGTTGTTGCATACTTTCCCCCACTTTAATGTTTAAGAAAACAAACACAAATGCCAGACAAAGCTAACCCGAGTAAACATAAAAGGCTGTTTTTACATTGTGATTTCATTTCTTAAGGGGAAAAAACGATTCAAAAATAGCTGGCCCTGTGTGAAAAATGTATTGCCCCCCTTGTTGAATCATTAACTGCGGCTGATCCCATTTTTGGAAAGATTAGTTCACTTTCACTAACCACACCCAAGCCTGATTACCTCCAGACCTTTTCAGTCAAGAAAGTACTTCAATAGAACCTGACGAAATGAAGTCTGCCAAAAGATCTCAAAAGCTCCGACAAGATGCGACGATCCAAAGAAAGTCAAGAACAGATGAGAAATAAAGCACGTGACATCTGTCAGTATGAAAAGGGTTACAGAGCCATTTCCAGAGCTTTAGGATGCAGCAAACCATGGCGAGAGCCGTAATCCGCAAGTGGAGAAAACCTGGAAGAATGGTGAACCTTCCCAGGGGTGGGCGGCCTACAGAAATGACCCCGAGAGCCCAAGGACAACTCCCTTGCCTCAGGGTAAGTGTTCATGACTCAACAGTAAGGAAGAGACTCTGCATCAATTGTGTCCATGGCAAAAACCACTGCTGGCCAAAAAGAAAATACACGTTTTGGAAGGTGTGTGTGTGTGTGTGTGTGTGTCTCGTTATGTCTGGGAACACAGCATTTCAGAAAAAGAATGTCATAGCAACAGTCAAACGTGGTGATGGCAATGTGATGGTCTGGGGCTGCTCCACTCCTTCAGAGCCTGGATGACTTGCTGTGGTTGATGGAACCATGAATTCCGCTCTTGACCAGAATTCTGCCATCGGTTCTTGACCTTAAACTGAAGCGCAAGTTGGGTTCTGCAGCAGGATAATCCTAAACACACGAGCAAGTCAATGTCTGAATGGCTTAAAAACCACACAATGGTTTCGGAGCGGCCTAGTTAAAGTCTGGACGATTGAAGTGCTGCGGCATGACCTTAAAAGGGCCGTTCACGTTCGAACACCTTCCGGTGTTGCCGAATTAAAACAATTCTGCGAGGAAGAGTGGGTCATAATATCTCCACGTAGATGAGAAAGCCTCATCGGCAGTTTTAGAAAACACTTGAGTTCAGTTGCTGTTGCTGAGGGTGGCCCGACCAGTTCACTGGTTTAGGAGGCCATTCCTTTCACACACAGGGCCAGGCAGCTTTGTATAAGTAAACATAATAAGTTAATAAGCTTAATAAGTAAAATCACCTTTGAAAAAAAGCATTTTATTTTTTATGAGGCTTATCTTTGTCTGATATTTGCATACATAATCAAAATAATCTGGAACATTAACGTGAGGAAACGAAGCACAAAATGGCCTTCCCGTAGAAGGGGACAAATACCTTTTTCAAGGGACTCTATATGCATGTGAGTATTGTTGTATGCTCTCTATGGGTTACTGGACCGTTAGTGTTAGTGCAACATCTATGCTCATTTCTGTTAGCCCGTCCTTGGCATTTTGCATGATATGCTAGAATTAAGTTCGTCAAAATCAAGTGGTGTGTTTGAAAATGTGGGTTTTGAAATATACACCGTTTGAGTATTTTGGCAGAAAACCTCAACAAAAAGGCCCTTCTTTCTTTGTCGCCATCTTGTGGCGTCTTGGTGCCCAAGGAACCGTGTGGAAGTGAGGGAAGGAGCTTCACTTAGTCAGGCCGCAGCCCTGTCTAATTTCAAAGTAGTGCTTTTCTGCATCTAGAGGCAATTGCAAACCTTTTGAAGCAGCGGGGCTTGTTCAGAGGGCGACTGTATTTGAAACAGTTTTGGTATGTAGAAGTGTGTTTTATTGATTACTTTGAAGTTGAAATGTGTTGAAAGTATTCCGAGGGGTAAAACCATCTAACACCCATTTTTTTTCCCGTATGCTCTGTCCATATTGTGGATTTCCACTTGTTGAAAACAGCCTGCATTCACTTCTTTGGCACGTCCTTTTTTTTTTTCCCTGGCTGACTTCCTCGCCCATACACCCCCGTCGCCCCCCCCCCCCCCCCCCGCTTCCCGCTCGCCACTCGCTGTAGTTGGCAACTTTGCAGGGCTCCCCTTTGTCGCGCGGACAAAGGGGGCCGCTGCCCTCTCACAGGCTATGTTACAGGCGGTCACATGAGGCAGACACTCTGGGACAGCCCTGCGTTATCTACTGTGACAACTCCGATTACTTCCACAGCCTCCCATCTGATCAGCACATCAAATTCAATTAGTGCCAATTAGTACTGGTCACCCCGCGCCGCACCCCGCCGGCCCCGCCTCCCTCTGCGCCCGCCTCACCCGCCTGCTGTGTCTGCCCTGAAAAGAGTTTTTAAGCAACTCGCTCAACCTGCCAGGGCCGCACGGTGCCCCTCCCACCTACCCCCTCCAATTACCCTGACACACACACACACACACACAATGAGTCATTCACACATTCTCTGGGACCGGATTCAATGTGACACATCACACAGAATTCACAGTTTTCTGCACATGAGCCCCCCCAGATCCAATCCGGTAAGGACACACGGGCACACAACACCCTCAAGGCGAAGCCCGCAAAAACGACAGCAATCAATAGTCTACCGCAATCTTCCGCTCCCTTTATTGAGCCGAGACTCATATTATATTTGACAAATGCGCTCATCTCATTTGGTTCACAAATGTACTTCATTCAGTACCAATACAGTACATGAATTGCAGTAAATACGTTTCTGACCAAATTCAGTGAAACCTGTTGCTGATCGCTCATTGGTCTACCAACGGGCGTTCCCACCTGCGACTTTCGACAAGCTCGGACCCACGCGATGCACCGGTGGCCTCGGCGGTATTCTCTGTCGTTGATTGCACCTCGGTTGCCCAACGCCTACGGAGAATCACGACGCAAAAGCACGCCGGCTTCGCCTCGTCTGCAGACCTTCCGTTTGCTGGCTGTCCAATCAGGAGCGGAGTTGACAAACAACCAAATAATGACCTTGAGAAATAGAGCAGTGAATAGTGTGCTTCCTCAATAGCCCTCCCGCAACCCCCCACCCACTTGTTATGGCTCTGCACACCTGGCTTTGGCAAATGAGGGCAAATTGAAAGAAAGCGGGTGTGGGGGGAAAGGGGGTGCAGGGGTGGGTGTTTGCTGGGGTGTTTCAGCATTCCGACAGAGCAAAAAGTTAATGATGGCGCTTTTGTTCCCTGAGAACATCAGTGGCAGCACAAGTGTTACAGGGAATCACCGCCTGTGCCAGTGAGCAGCGACAAAGAGGGCCAGTCACGATCTGCGTCGAGTTTCCAGCGTATTGATATCACTTGCGTAAAGGGTGGCAAATGTCTTGAACATTCGCACTTATGGGTGCCTAGAATGTACAAGCCAAAAGTCACAGGTGACAAGGTGCAAAACATTTCCAAAAGAAAAGAAAAAAGATCATGATATATAACATATAATTGAATTTTGAGATGAGAAGGCAGTTAATGATGAGTAATATTGTTTCTTAATATTTTACGATGCCACTTCCGATGTGGGCGCCAGACTCGACCCGTTCGCCTTTGTTGTAAGTTTGACGTGCGCAGTCGTTTCTCGTGGAATATAAAGGATTTTGGCACGGTGTTGAATTCCGATGCCGGCTGAGGAATTGAGCCTCCCGCCGTGGAGCTGATATCGCACTGGCTATGTCAGTGAAGCATCGGTTGCTAGTTTATCTGTCTTAATGTGCGTGCCTGCATGCGTGCGCTTGTTGATGTGATAATATGTTTGAAATATGTCACAAAACGTTAGCCCGCCTAACAATGTAAGAAACATTAGCTTGTTGTTGCAGTAAAGTTTGCTCAATGTTATGGCTGGCTAGCTTTTGGTGTGTGCAATGCAAGTTATTCTAAAGTTCTCGAGACATTGTGTCGGTTACATATTTGGTTCTGTGCAATTTCTTTCTCCGTCTGTGTGACTGTTTATTGTGAAACAGATAGGCCGGTAAATATATATCTACATATATATATATATATATATATATATATACATAAACATAATACAAAGATTTGAAAATCATGTTCGACCTATATTTAATTGAATACACTACAAAGACAAGATATTTCATGTTCAAACTGATCAACTTGATTGTTTTGTGCAAATAATCATGAACTTCGAATTTGATGGCTGCAACACGTTCCCAAAAAGCTGGGACAGCTGGGTGGCAACAAAGACGGAGAAAGTTGAGGAATGCTCATCCCACATTTGAACAGGCTCATTGGGAACATGCGGGTGCCATGATTGGCTAGAAAAGGAGCTTCCGTGAATGGCTCAGTCGTTCACGAGCAAAGATGGGGCGAGGTTCACCTCTTTGTGAACAAGTGTGTAAGAAAATAGTCCAACAGTTGAAGGACAATGTTCCTCAACGTACAATTGCAAGGAATTGAGGGATTTCATCATCTACGGTCCATAATTTCATCCAAAGGTCCAGAGAATCTGGAGAAATCACTGCATGTCAGCGGCAAGGCCCAAAACCGACAATGAATGCCCGTGACCTTCGACCCCTCAGGCGGCACTGCATGAAAAACCGACATCAATGTGTAAAGGATATCACCGCGTGGGCTCAGGAACACTTCAGAAAACCAATGTCAGTCAATACAGTTCGGCGTTACATCCGTAAGTGCAACTTGAAACTCTACTATGCAAAGCAAAAGCCATTTATCAACAAGACCCAGAAACGCTGCCGGGCTTCTCTGGGCCCGAGCTCATCTAAGATGGACTGACGCGAAGTGGAAAAGTGTTCCGTGGTCCGACGAGTCCGCATTTTCATTTGTTTTTTGGAAATTGTGGACGTCGTGTCCTCCGGGCCAAAGAGGAAAGGAACCATCCCGATTGTTATGGACGCAAAGTTCAGAATCCAGCATCTGTGATGGTATGGAGCTGTGTTAGTGCCAATGGCATGGGTAACCTACACATCTGTGAAGGCACCATTCATGCTGAATGGTACATACAGGTTTTGGAGAAACATATGCTGCCATCCAAGCAACGGCTTTTTCATGGACACCCCTGCTTATTTCAGCAAGACGATGCCAAACCACATTCTGCACGTGTTACAACAGCGTGGCTTCGTCGTGAAAGAGTGCGGGCACTAGACTGGCCCCCCTGCGGTCCAGACCTGTCTCCCATTGAAAATGTGTGGCGCATTATGTAGCGTAAAATACGACAACGGAGACCCCGGACTGTTGAACAGTTGAATTCCACCTACAAAGCTTCAACAATTCGTGTCCTCAGTTGCCAAACGTTTATTGAATGTTGTTCAAAGAAAAGGTGATGTAACACCGTGGTCAGCACGACCCTGTCCCAGCTTTTTGGGAACGTGTCGCAGCCATCAAATTCCAAGTTCATGATGATTTGCTCAAAACAATCAAGTTGATCAGTTTGAACATTAAATAGCTTGTCTTTGTACTGTATTCAGTCAAATATAGGTTGAAGATGATTTGCAAATCATTGTATTCTGTTTTTATTTCTGTTTAACACAATGTCCCAACTTCAGTGGAATTGCGGTTGTATAAGTGGGAACGGGACAGCTCCATTGCCCACAGAAACGACTGCAGATGAACTTCAGAAGTAATCAAATGGGGACTGCTCGACAGGAAAAGACCCAGACAGAGCCCTAATGCAAGATGAATCCATGAGATTATCAAATTTGCAGCAGAAAAGGAATATATATATATATATATATGTATATATATATATATACATACACATACACACACACACACACACACACACACAGTGGAACCCCGATATAACGGATATTGCATTAAACATGGCGTCGGGACTGAACAATGTGTCCAGAAATCGTTTCCATTTGTCCCTTAAAATGATGTTGACAAGGTCTGTGAGTTCCAGAATTGGTTGTTGTTGACCTGGCACTGTGGCCCAACACAGGCAGAGAATGGACGTATGTGATTCCGGGTCACAGATATCCAATAATACGAGATCATCCTGTGCCTATGTGGCGGCCATGTTGAATGTGGGGCATCGATGTGGCGGCCATGTGATGACGTTATATATATTGTCTATTGTACGTAGAGCAGAAAGAGAGCGTCATGCCTGCAGTATTAACTCTGAGGAATATAAAACAAGTCTTTGGAGCTGGGAACGTGCTGCTTTCGGCACAGCAAGAGTTTTTTTGTCAAGTGGTTTACCTTCGGCAACAAATTTAGAACTAGGAAGCACACGAATTCCCTGCGGTTCACGAAAGCGACTCACCTATGATGAGTATTGTTCGTCAACGATGTCATCATGACCAAGCACGCCGGCCGGCATAGTAAGTTTGGAAAAAATGGGAAACTTTCAAACACAGCTTTTTTTTATATTTATTTACAACAACGTTGGACTGTACTGGGCGTTTTAGGCCACGCACGCACACACACACACACAAAACAACCTACAAAACAATTATATACGGGTAGTAATATGGGTGCATATGGCTGCGAAAAAAACAAAGTGCTTCAATGTAATTCGTCCGTTTTGTTTTTTTCCACTGTCTACACACACTCTCTCTCTCTCTCACACACACACACACAGATGACATTGTGATCTGCACAATGTCAAAGCAGGGAGCGGGTAGAAAGATGGAGGTATACACTGGAAAGCAGAGGAAGGAAGATTAGCCGAAGTGAGGCAGAATATTTCGCACATCTGCGTCGCGCACGAAACAGTTAGAAATAAGCAATAATTGAGCAATAAAAGTAGCGTGCGACATTTAGATCATTGTAACGGAGTAAAAGTACCGTTACTTCTTAACAGCAAAAGCGGCGCAAGTGTTTTTTCTGGTCTCGTCAACGCCTGGCACTTATCCAAAGCAGGTCCTGATCGCACAGGTGGAACCTCCCGGCGCTGCGCTCGCATATTTTCAGAAATGACATCTGCGTGTGGATGGTGGACGTGTGGAATGGATCAAGCGGACAGCGTTCAAGGAGTAGAAACAGGACCTTGCCGTTCCAATACCTTTGGAGGCGACTGTATAGAAAACAACTACAAACCAGCATTTTCTATGACTGCGTCTTCCACATCTCTGTGGCGATATTTCGGCCCACTCTTCCTTGCAGAACCGTTTGAATTCAACAAAAATGGAGGGGTTTCGAGCACGAACGGCCTTTTGAAGGTCACGCCACTGCATTCCGACCGGATTCAAGTATGGACTTTGACTCGGCCCCTCCAAAACATTCATTTAGTTGTTTTTCTTTGAAGCCAAAAGTTGACTTGCTGGTGTGTTTTGGGATCGTTATCCTGCTGCGGAAGCCATTTGAGGTCACAAACGAATGGCTGAACATTTTCCTTCAGAATTTTCTGTTCAAGAGCAGAATTGATGGTTTCATCAATCACAGCAAGTTGTCCGGGTCCTGGAGGAGTTACGCAGCCCAAGACCATCACACTACCACCCAACGTGTTTGACTGTTGGTAGAATTCTTGGGAATCAATCAGATGTTGTTGTCTTTTTGCAAACGTGAGATAAGCCTTTTTGTTCTTTTTGGTTTTCTCCTTAGAACTGGAGGCCATTTTTGCCCAGTCTCTTCCATATTGGTGTGTCATGAACACCGACCGACCTTCACTGAACCAAGAGAGGCCTGCAGTTCTTTAGAAAGTGTCCTGAGTTTCCTTGTGGCCTCCTGGATGAGCCATTGCTGTTCTCTTGGGGTCATCTTGGGAGGCTGGCTACTCCTGGGAAGGTTCACCACTGTTCCATAAGTTCTCCATTTGATCTTAATTGCCCTCTCTCTTCTGGTTCGCTGGAATCCTAAAGCTTTCCAAAGGGCTTTGTCACCCTTCTGTTGAAGTGATTTCTTGATTGAACAGGTCTGGAGGCAATCAGGCTTGGCTGTTATCAGTGAAAATGAACCAGATCTTGTGATTAGCCACAATATAATTGAACCATTCAACAAAGGGAGTAATTACTTTTGCACACAGGGCCAGGTAACACATTTGCTGTTTGTTTCCCTCAATCAATGAAGTCACTTAAAAACAGCATTTTAAGTTCCCTTTGGTTATATTTGTCTGATGCACTTGTCGCAATTCACAATCAACAGGTATTGACTGTACTGTATGTGCAGCCGCGGCAGAGTGCATTACGGTGTATTACGACAGTCGCTTACATCTATGCGCCCGGTGGTTGTCTGACTCGCCTCTGTCTCGTCCGCATTTTTTATTTGTCATTCTAGTCCGGCGAAAGCGGCAGAGAGGTGAGTCGGAACTCTTGTGCAAATTGGCGGATCGGGAAGACGAGAGGCCAAAAACACGCGCTTATCGTTGAGTCAACGACAAGCTTTAAATCTCGCCGCGGAAAAGTAAAGTCGATTTTGTCGACCGCTGCAGTTGACTCATTGGTTCAAACCCTGGTTGTGAGAGGCTGCTACACCCTCATCATCAATATACCACGTTGCAGTAAACTCCCGCTTTTTCGTGGCTCATCGCTCACTCAAATCGCAGGTATCGCAGTCTTTTTTCGTGGGTTTTATAGTATACAGGCATGTCTGAATTTAGATGATTATCTAGGTTAATTTCTGTTACCCCGTCCATGGCGTTTGACGTTATTATGCAATTATTTGGCTTGGTATTCGAATAGCCGTCTATTTTCTTTCCGCTTATCCGAGGTTGGGTCGCGGGGGCAGTCGTTTTAGCAGGGAAGCCACAGACTTGCCTCTCCCCGGCCACTTCGTCCGAGGCGTTCTCAGGCAAGCCGAGAGACGTAGTCTCTCCAGCGTGTCCTGGGTTTCCTCCCGCCGGGACGTGCCCGCGACACCTCACCGGGGAGGCGTCCAGGAGGCAATCCTAATCAGGCGCCCAAACCGCCTCATCTGGCTTCTCTCTGCTCTGAGCCTCTCCCGGATGACCGAGCTTCTCACCCTGGCATTTGCATATATAATGATCAAATGTGAAAAAATGACACTTTATATAATTACCCATGCATTTCATTGTTATAATGTTGACAATGACAAGACGTAGTTTTGAACCGAAGTCAAGGTCAAATTGTCAACGTTTCGCGATGGGTCAGATAAAATGATGCGGAGGGCCAAATCCGACCCACGGGCCTTCCTTTGACACCCGCGACCGAGACGTTAACTCCAAGCGGTGTCGGCCGAGCAAGACTGTGGGAAATGGCATTCGCGGATAAACTGTTTGGCCGAGTCAAGGAAAAAGAGGCTTTTTCAGCACGTCACTTTGCCCCCTCCCGCCTCCATCATAAAAGCCGCCCGAACACGCCCGCCTTCCCTGCAGGCCTTAATGCATGCTGACAGCTTCCCTCCGTAATTGCTGATCACACCCAGATGGACGCGTCCTTCGTTTGAGGCTTCAAATGAAGCTGGCCCGCTCACAGGAAAAGGGGGCACCAGGGGGAGTGCGTGCGTGCGTGCGTGCGTGCGTGCCACCGATGATTTGTTGGTTATAGATACAAGCGCAGTAAACACCCTGGGCTGCGCTCTGCCAGTTCGGCCGAGCTTTTGTTCACACGTCGGTTGAAAAAAGAAGCCTCCTTCTCGCTTCCACTCCCCAGACATCCGTCCCGCCTTTTCCCCGGCCCTCTCTAGCGCCCTCTGTGTGTGTGTGCGTGCATGCGTGCTTGCGCCAAGGGCGGGACCAGGAAGCGATTGTGTATTTTTGGCCCGCTTTTTCCTTTTTTTCAAGGCGAAAAGCAGCATGAAGATCCTGGGGTCAGAGGTGACCGTCCCGTTTGTGTTGTGTGTGGTCGTTGTGAATTTTTGGGGTGTGTGACGGACTGACCCCTTGGCACTAATGAGGGCGACCTGCTGTGACCCCTACAAGTGAGGAGCCCGAATGTAGGTTAAATGGAATGCCTTGCAGCGAATCATTTTTCTTCCCTTCCAGTTTTCATGTGCCATCATTAGTCCCACCCCCTTTTCTTTCAACTGCTTTTCCGGTGGTTGGGTTCTGCTCCCAGATTTGACGACGCACTGCTCCATGAGCACCAATGAGCGACGCGGTACGTTCCAGACACGCTCGCTATCGGTAAAAGTCAGCCACATCGAGGCCGTATAACAATTGTGTTTGAAATCGTTTTACCTCACCCGCATCCTTTATTTTTTGTTGCTTTTTTTCATGCAACCGTTACTTTGGGTAGCGTGTCTTGGTCGATTCCTTTACAGGAGCGTGCCCATCAGGGGGCCAACGGTCTAAAGATAAGAAGAACTAACTATAGTAATAATAGTGCTACACATAATCGGTAAGATCCGCGGCGCTACGTTGGCGCTTTTCATATGATTCTGTCGTATAATAATAAGTGAGCCATACAACCGGAGAAAAAGAAGCCGCATTTTGGTTTCTCAATGCTTTTTTTTTTTTTCCAGGTCAGCGGGTTCAAGTCCGAGCGAAGTCACGAGTCGTTGAGCATATTGTGGAGTCGAAAGTCATCCAAATCGTGACTCGAGTCCCAGCTCGTTCGGAACGTGTTGCAGCCAGAAAATTCTAAGTGAATGATGATTTGCTCAAAACAATCAAGTCGATCACTTCGAACATTCGATATCTTGTCTTTGTGGTGTATTCAATGAAATATTGAACATTGAACATGATTTGCAAATCATTGTAATCCTTTTTTTTATGTTGAACACAACGTCCCGACTTCATTGGAACTGGGTTTTTTTGTTGTTTTTTTTTAACCCATGGGTTGCGAGAGTGCCGGGTTATGATTATGACTTTCGAGATCTGCACAATAACTTTTCTCAAAATGACATTATATCTTATTTGACTTCCCGTAGTTTTGAAAAACGTCCAATTTAGCTTCCTTAAAGGACCATACAACCTGATATTTCTTGTAGTGTGTAATTTTGTCAATAAAACTGCCGGCGGCACGGTGGACCACTGGTTAGCACATCTGCCTCACGCTTCTGACGACAGGGGCTCGAATCCTGGCCCCACCTGTGAGGAGTTTGCAAGTTAGAGTAAGCGCACTGGTACCACGACTTGAATTTAAATGCCATCATCAGAAGTAAAATAGCGCTTTATTTGAAATGCAAATATACAAACATGCTAAAACGTAAAATCGACTTTTTCACAGAACAGAGAGAATACCGTACGCTTGTGAGTAATGCTGGATGTTGAATTACTGTGGTGATGGAGGGGTTTGTGTGTCCCAGTGATCCTCGGAGCTAAGTTGTCTGGGGCTTCCCGCCCCTGGTGGGTCACCCATGGCAAACAGGTCCTAGGCGAGGGACCAGAAAAAGCACGGCTCCAAATGCCCCGATGAAGATTGAAAACACAGGAAAACGGCAGTATGGGTTTCAGACCAGTGTCATAGTTAGGGCCACATCGCCGGCGGTAAGCGGGACTCGTTCCCGGTGAGGGTTGGACTCCGCCGAGGCTGCCCTTTGTCACCCATTCTGTTCATGACTTTCTCGGCGCTGCCGAGGCGTAGAGGGCTTCCGGTTTGACGGCCTCAGTATTGTATCTTTGCTTTTTGCAGATGATGTGGTTCTGTTGCCTTCATCAAGTCGCGATCTCCAACTCTCACTGGAGCGGCTGGGTTGAGAATCAGCACCCCAAATCTGAGACCATGGTCCTCAGGGTGGAGTGCCCCCTCCAGGTCGGGGATGAGACCCTGCCCCAAGTGGAGTTCAAGTATCTTGGGGTCTTGTTCACGAGTGAGGGAAGAATCGAACGGGAGATCGACAGGCAGATGGGTGCGGCGTCTGCAGTGATGCGGACTTTGTATCGGTCCGTTGTGGTGACGAAGGAGCTAAGCCGAAAGGCGAAGATCTCCGTTTACCGGTCGATCTACGTTCCTACCCTCACCTACGGTCACGAGCTGTGGGTCGTGAAAGAACGAGATCCCGGATACGAGCGGCCGAAATGAGTTTCCTCCCGCAGGGTGTCCGGGCTCTCCCTTCGAGATAGGGCGAGAAGCTCGGTCATCCGGGCATACGTTTGCAATATTTCTGCAGAGTTCGTGAAATATCAAAACAGACATTTATCTTTGGTTCGCAAACAGCTGGAGGAAGTTCACGGGTTGCAGTACTCTCCAAACCCAGTGGGTGGTACCTTGCGTGCATGTTTGGATATTAAGCAAATAGTTGTACACAGCTGTATTTGCATTCCATTGATCTGTCCCAGCTTGGTCTCCCACAGAGAGGATATCCCACCTTTTGGCTGCTGTCAGTTCAAACGAAGAAAAGGACTCTTGGATGACTGTTAGCCAAGATTTCGAGGGGACCTGCTAATTAATTTCGGGTCCAGTAGTCGTCTTCTAGTGGCTGTCTCAATATATATACCATGCATGTTTTTGGGATGTGGGAGGAAACCGGAGTACCCGGAGAAAACCCACCCAAAAACATGCAGGGTAGGTTAATTGAAGACTCTAAATTGCCCGTAGGTGTGAATGTGAGTGCGAATGGTTGTTTGTTTCTATGTGCCCTGCGATTGGCTGGCAAACAGTTCAGGGTGTACCCCGCCTCACGCCCGAAGATAGCTGGGATAGACTCCAGCACGCCCGCGACTGAGGATAAGCGGAATGGAAGATGAATGAATGAATATGTATATGTATGTATATATATATATATATATATATATATATATATATAATAGTAGAGATTTAAAAACAGGAAATGAATCGCTGTGTCTGAGGTGCAGAGGCAACTCATTCTACAACTTTGGGGCAGACACAGAAAGAGCGGTGATTTTTTTTCTCTATGCTTTAGGGACAGCACACAAACATTGATCTGTCGGCCTAAGGGAATGCGCTGGTGTGTAGGCCTGGAGAAGGATGGACAAGTACTGTGGGGCAAGACTATGGAGGGATTTTAAAAGCAAGAGCATTTGAAAACAAAACAAAAATGTACTGGAAATCAGTGCAATGACTTTAGAATAGGAGTGTGCGCTCTTGTTTCGTTGTGCCGGTAGAAAGCCGTGCGGCCGCATCCTGAACTAGCTGCAGTCGGGCCCGTGACGTTTGGCTGAGTCCAACATGAAGTGCATTGCAGTAGTCTGAACAATGAATAATAAAAGCATGAATTAAAATCTCAAGAGAGGGCTGGTTCAGCTTCGGCCAGTCGACGAACATGAAAAAAACGTGACCGCACGACCGAACTAATCTGAATATTAAGTTTTAGCTCAGCGTCCAGCTTCACCCCAAGATTGGTAACTGTGGGTTTCACCGAGATTTATTGGGGTGGTTGCACTGGGTTCGAACAATATGGCCTCGGTCCGTGCCGGTTAACCTCACTGGGATCGCAGCCGTGCTGCCGCCTGTCCCGGGCCACTCTGGGTGACCCTGAACTGGTCGCCAGCCAGTCGCAGGCCACACATATAAAAAACAACCGTTCGCTCTGTTATTTACACCGAAGGGCTATTTAGAGTCTTCAATGAACCTAACAAACCTCAGCATGTTATGGGGATGTGGGAGGAAACCGGAGTACCTTGAGAAAACCCACGCAGGCACGGGGAGAACGTGCAACACCACACAGGGGAGGAGGGATTTGAACCCGGGGCCTCATAACTGTGAGGCGGATGTGCTAACCAGTCGACCACCGTGCCGCCTTCTTTTTATCATTAAAAAGCAAAATATTGAAAGACATCCATGCCCTAATGTCCACACTCGAGAAGTTGGTTTGCACAGAACATTTGTGTATCATCTGCATTCAAATGAAAGGATTGCCTTCAGAGGGAGAAGATATAAAGGAAAAATAGACCCGACAATAGAACCTTGCGGTACTCCAGACCTGAGAGGAGAGAGGAGGACTCAGCGACCTCGACACAATCGCGGAGTTTTCTACCTCTGAGGTCGGACGGCACCATATCCAAGGCACTTCCCTGAATCCCCACACAGTTTTCCAGCAGGGACAGGAGGACCTGATGGTCCACAGTGTCAAAGGCAGTGGTTAAATCTAACAGAACTAATGACACCAGCGGCTTCTTCAAAAGGGGGACCACCACCCCAGTCCGCCCATCTAGAGGCACTGTACCTGGGAAGATCCGGTCAATTTTCAAAATAAAATACATTTGTCACGCGAAACGCAATACAACGGATATAGTCTAAATTATTCATTCTTTCTATGCGGCCCAGTAACAAATGCTTCACGCACAGGTACGGGTGCGCGGACCGGGGGTTGGGGACTGCTGCATTAGCTTGTCCGTGGCCCAAGAGAGAACGGGGCAGACTCTGGCTATGTTCTTGAAGTGAAAAAACTATTTTTAATGTGTGGGGAAAAAAGCGAGCTCAGAGTCTAAAACACCACCCAGGTTTCTCACCTGAGAGGAAGCTTTCAAAGACAGTATTTATAATTTAAGCACAAACTTAAATGTGCGAAGCCGGTGGGGATAACAGTGGAGAAGTGGACCAATGAAGCAAAATTAGAACCTCAAGACTGTTTAGACTGCACAGATTGGAGTGTCTTTGAAACTTCAACTGGCAGCTCAGGTGAATATACAGGTACGTACTGTGTCACATCCTATTTTTATCCTACATTTCACATGTTCAATAACAACAAGCCGCGGTTCGCTGCCAAACTTCAGCAACTGTGCCAGGCTCACGAGGACGCCGATTGAAGTGGGGATAGATCCCTGCGTAACTGCACTCGAAACCAGCTGACTACAGAAATTAACATCGCAAAGGGAAATTATGAGGAAAAGACCGTTTACAATTAAGTCAGTTTTCCGTTTATTACAATCGCTAACTCAACTACAAGTGACCATAGCCCCCAAGCAGAGAACAATAAAGGACTGGCTGACGACTTGAACACCTACTGCAGATTTGAAAAGGACACTTTCACACCCCGCACTCACCCATCTGCACCAACGAACCACCATCGCACCACTGACCATCCACGAACAGGATGTGAGACGTATCTTCAAACATGTGAGACGTATCTTCAAACAACAAAAGCTCAACAAAGCAGCGGGTCCAGATCTGATGTCCCCATCCTGCCTCAAAGTCTGCACTGGACCAGCTCGCTTCAGGCTTCAAAGTGATCTTCAATAGAGCTCTGGAACTGTGTGAATTACCATCCTGTTTCCAACACTCCAACATCATCCCAGTCCCCAAAACCCCTGCAAACTTGGGTCTGAATGACTACAGGCCTGTCGCCCTGACATCTGTGGTCATGAAGTCCTTTGAACGCATCGTGCTGGACCACCTCAAGAGCGTCACAGGTCCCCTGCTGGACCCACTGCAGTTTGCCAACTGAGCAAACAGGTCTGTGGATGACACAGTCAACATGGGACTGCACTTCATAGAACACCTTGACGGCGCAGGGACCTACGTGAGGATCCTGTTCATGGACGTCAGCTCTGTGTTCAACAACACCGTCCCCGAACTCCTCTCCTCCAAACTTCTCCAGCTCAGCATCTCACCTGCCACCTGCCAGTGGCTTCCTGACAGGAAGGACGCAGCAGGTGAGGCTGGAGGAAACCACCTCATCCACACGCACCACCAGCACTGGGGCGCCCCAAGGATGTGTCCTCTCTTCGGTGCTCTTCTCTCTCTACACGCCCAGCTGTCAAATTCCTGAAGTTTGCAGACAACGCCGCAGTCATCGGCCTCATCAAAGACGGTGACGAATCTACGTATCGACAGGAAGCGGAGCAGGAGGAGCTGCGGTGCGGCCGACACAACCTGGAGCTGAACGCGCTCGAGACTGTAGAGATGATCGTGGACTTCAGGAAGCATCCTTCGCCACAGCTGCCCCCCTCACGTTGTCCAACTGCCCTATGTCAACCGTCGAGACCTTCAAGTTCCTGGGAATTACAGTCTCTCAGGACCTGAAGTGGGATGTCAACATCAGAATCAGAATCATCTTTATTTGCCAAGTATGTCCAAAAAACACACAAGGAATTTGTCTCCGGGAGTTGGAGCCGCTCTAGTACGGCAACAGACGGTCAATGGACAGAGAACACTTTGGAGACCGAAAGACATGAAAACACCCAACGAGTCACTGAGTTACCATGTCAGAATTTGATACAGTTGACCAAAAACCTGTGGAGGAAATGATTCAGCAGCTGAAACCATCAACTAGCCATCTTGTCTCAACACCATCTGACCTTTTCTAAACTATTGTGAAGTCTATGTTAACTGATTTGCAGAAAATAATCAATTGGTCACGTCAGTCAGGCGAGTTTCCTAAACCACTGAAAGCCACTTTAAAAAAAAGGGAATGCTGGATGCTTCCATCCATCCATTTTCCAAACCTCATTTGGGTCGCGGGTGTGCTGGTTTCTCTCTCGGCTGACTTCGGGCGAGAGTCAGGGTACACCCAGAACTGGTCGCCAGCCAATAGCAGACCGGATGCTTCAATGTTAGCAAACTAAAGACCCATCTGAAATTGAGTTTTTGACCAATTTAAATCAGGTTTCCAACCTCATCGCGGCACAGAATCAGCTCTTATCAAAGTGCTAAATGATAAGTTTGAAGACTGACTCGGAAAAGGTGTCGCTACTATCAGTGTGGGGTTCCAGTACTGGAGATCCTAGCAGACTGCCGAACATGTTGGAAACTTGGGTAGGACTCTGAACACACCTTTTGTTCAACCTGTATATGCTACCTTAGGGTTAGATTCTGCAGAATTCTTATGTTGACTGTCATAGCTGTGCAGATGACACATCTCCCAAGCAGACCAGGAGTAGGTCATCCATGTTTTATTCCCGGTAGACTTAGCTATTGCAGTGGTCTTCTGCCTGTACTCCCACAAAAGAGCATGAAACAGCTGCAGCTCATTCAGAATGCTGCAGGTCGGGTCTTGACCGGAACAAAAAGATCAGAGCATATTACTCCAAGAGCAGCAACGCATACAAACACAGCATACAACGAAATTCACAAGCATATACAGCGCAGTTGAAAGGGTATTTGCATCTTATAACCATAAAATGTTGTTTTTTTTAAATGGTGATTTTATTTGTAAAGGGGGGGGAATCTTCAAAGCTACCTGGGCGCTGTGTGAAAAACGATTTGCCCCCTAAACCTTAGCAACTGTTTGGGCCACCCTCGGCAGCAACCGCTCAGATCAAATGTTTTCTCGAACTGGCGAGGAGTGTTTCACATTTATGTGGAGATATTTTGGCCCACTCTTCCTTGCAGAATTGTTTTAATTCAGCAAGAGTGGAGGGTTTTCAAGCACGAACGGCCTTTTGAAGGTCATGCCACAGCATTTCAGTCCGATTCAAGTCCAGACTTTGATTCGGCCACTCCAAAACCTTTTTTTTTTAAGCCATTCAGAAGTTGACTTGCTGGTGTGTTTTGGATGGTTATCCTGCTGCAGAACCCAAGTGCGCTTCAAATTGAGCTCACAAACCGATGGCCGAACATTCTATTTCAGGATTTTCTGGTAAAGAGAAGAATTCCTGGTTCCACCAATCACAGCAAGTTGTCCAGGTCTTGAAGTTGGGAAGAAGCCCCGGACTATTACGCTACCTCCACCATGTTGGACTGTTGGTATGATGTTCTTTTTCTGAAATGCTATGTTACGTTTAGGCCGAATGTAACGAGACAAGCACCTTCCAAAAAGTTCAGCTTTTGTCTCGTCAGTCCACAGAATGTTCTCCCAAAAGTCATTCCGATGTTTTTTTTCTTGTTCTTTTTGGTCAGCAGTGGTTTTCACCTTGGAACCCTACCGTGGATCCCATTTTTGCACAGTCTCTTCTTTATTGTTGAGTCGCGAACACTGACCTGAGTCCTGCAGTTCCGTAGACGTTGTCCTCGGTTTCTTTGCGACCTCCTGGATGTGTGGTCGCTGTACTGTTGGGGTCATTTTTGTAGGCTGCCCACTCCTGGGAAGGTTCACGACTGTTCCATGTGCAAAAGTGGAATAGATCCTTTTCGAATGATGATGATATTTCCACAAAACCTCGTGGAGGGTCGGTGCATGAGACGAGAAAGAAAACGGTGTCATTATGGATAAACAGGAATCCATATTCGATCGAACTCCTTTCACCATTGATCACTATGACTTCAAAGCAACCATCCGTCCCGTTCAAAAAGCAGGAAGTAGCCCGCCAACTAATGCTAACGAGAGATGTCGCTCGATGAATTTGTTACTTTCTTCTCTCAAGAATACGTATTTGTTATGTAATGTTGACGTTTTCTCTCTCTCTCTCTCTCTCTCTCTCTCAAAAGTAGGCTAATAGGTCATGGTAGGATTATCGGTGGGCCCTTGAAGAATTTCTCAGTGTACCTAATAAGTATGAGAAACCCTGCCCTCCCTTACATTCGACTTACATAAAGTCATTGCGACATCGCTAAGACAGCAAATCGAACGGTGGCCGAAGACTTTTGCACAGTCCCGTATAATGTCACAGCGGATGTGTGACGAGCCTCCATGCAAATGCGTGGCGAAGCCGGGCAGCCTTGAATCGGCGTCTTCGAGACCTGAAAAGCAGGAGACGAGGCCTCTCCTCCTCATCCATCAGTCGCATTGTGCAGAAGGGCAAAAACACAATGTGCAATATCGTGCGCAGACTGAACATTCATTCAGTGCTTTGAAAGCTCAACAAATTAGAAAGCGGCACAAAACGCAGCCGCCATGGGTCGGGCTACAATTCTCACTCTAAAAGCCTGTTTGCGCTGAGCCTTGACAAACAGGATTGTGGCGTGCGCACGTTGGCCTTTTCAAATATTTTCATCGGCGAGGCAAACGCAAGGCTGCCGGCGCGGCGCGACTCCGCGAACCCCACAAAGGCCAACTGTTCAATGGCATGATGAAAGCGGCGCTAGTAAATATTTGAATGGAAATGGTTTCTATTCAATGTGCCGCGTTTCCTCAAGCTGGAAGGTGCTTTGGGTCACGAGAATGCAGCCAGGAATCTTTTTTTTTCGTCAGTCAACTCTCGTGTGAAGACTGTCAAAACAAGCCGACTTCATCGTGAGGGGCGGGGCCGGCTCGGGGCCTCTGCTGAGCCGGACCCGCCCACCGAGGTCACCTGGCAATTAACCTTTGATCCGGCCGTCCGAAATCCCTTGCGAGTCGTCTTGCACCTCTGTACACTTGTCACCCTTTTGCAGGTTTTCAACCGGGAGTTGAGGACTTTAAAGCGGTACCTTGACTCCCAAGTTTGATTTGTTCAGTGACCCAGCTCAATTTGCCCCGTCTGACCGAGGATGAAAAACGCCACATTGACGTGCGTTTTTATAAAGGTATCCAATAAGATTATTCTGTGGTCCGGGGGCGGCGGGCGGTTACGTGTGAATTCGTCTCGATGATAACGTCCAAAACAGGTCGGGGCAGACAATCTTATTAGCGATACATTACGGTACGACTCGGTGAGTGACCCTCAGTTGTTCACTACTTTTTGCAAGGCTTTGTGGGACATTTGGAGTGCACTATATATGGCGCTGAATTGGATCGCAAAGCATTTCAATGGACACCACTAAAAATGGCGTCACCGCTATAGAGTGCACTGTGTAGTGGTGAAGTCACAGTTCAGAGGACTGGGGTTCAATCCCCGGCCTCGCATTCCGGTTTCCTCCCACATCCCAAAAGCAAGCGTGCCAGGTCGATTGAAGACTCTAAATTGGCCGTAGGTGTGAATGTGAGTGCGAACGGTTGTTTGCTTCGGCGTGCCCTGCGATGGGCTCGCGACCACTTACATTACATTAATCAGTTTATTTGAAAGGGGACAATGCAATTTCATAAAACACATGAAATACACATGGTTAAAAAAGCCAGAATTACCCAGAAGGCTAGTTTTCATCTGTAGTCCCCTGGCCATGATGTAAAAAAGCAGTAAAATACATCTACGAGATAATATAATACAGGACTTACTATACTATTAAGAGAGAATAAAACCACAAATCATTTGATCATAACGTGTGTGACAGCGTTACACATAAAGTCAACGCAAATGCGCGAATAGGCGCAAGTTCGTGCTGGTTGATGCAGAAAAGTCGCCGAAATCGGAAGATTCGAACAAGCCACAAATGAGGCGACAGCCAAATGGTGTCAAGAACATATGGCGTCACACACAATGTCCTGGAGTTGTTCGGCAGAACACTGGACGATCAAACGATCATCGCGTGTTGAGCAAGGAACTCGGCGTACGCGGTAAGCATGTTTATGTTCCTTGTTCGCTTTTCTGTGAAATAAAGCCAATTCACGTTCGGTGTGTGCGCAAGTCCCGCAACCGAGCTTGCAAGGTGAGAAGTTCATTTGTCTATTCAGGAGCAACAATGACTTATTCCTTTATGATGGCTTTCCTGCCCTTTTCTACACCTTCTCCGTCCAACTAATCCAAACCCTTGACCCTTGCGCACCTCTTTGAATGTCACGTGACCACGCAGGTGTGGAGGGGTCTCTGCCCCTGCCGACCCCCAATTAGTGACCCTAATTAGCGGAGGCCCCCACCACCCACCTGCTGGGATGCTGAGCCGCTTCGGAGGAAGGGAGAGGACTTTTGGGTGCGGGGAGCAGGGGGTGTGGGGGGGGGTCCGCATTCCTGAAGGGTTAGCAGAGCTTGGAGCTGACGTGAACGTTTTGCTCTGAGGCGCGGTGGACCCGTCGTCATTTTTCAAATGTGACAAAGAAACCCCGCACGTGAAAATTGGGACGTATGTCCGAACTGCTCTTATATATGGATCCTTTTCATATAATTTGATCAATAACGGTAAAGACATGGCCCACTGAATTTCCTTTTGAAAACGGATTCATTTTCCTGAAATGAGTATTTGAATTATTGCCAATTGTTATCGCTCAAAAGGAGGTCATGTATTCTTCGGGAAAAAAATGTTCATATTTCAGATCTTGAAAACATACAAGCCAGTCGCGTAAATATATCAAGTCCTATTTTTCAAACTATTCATGCCAAAATGTCTTTACCGCTAGATGTCCAAAATGTCATTTGAATGATTTGTAATTTTTTTCTGAAGATGCTCATGACATTTTTGCTGAGACAGGATTTTTCTCCGATGGCTTAATATGCCTTTTTCATGACGAATACCGCAACTGCATCTTCGGCTACGTCGAGATTCCTTTGAGATCTTTTGGGGCAAATGCGATCTTTTTATGTCGTCGTTCACGTTACAAAAACAAACGCCGCTTCTATTGTGGACTGAATGAGTCCGTGACATAACACACGTGCTCAAAGCAGGACCTCACGTTGTATATATATATATATATATAGTGTGTGTATATATATATATATATATATATATATATATAGTGTGTGTATATATATATATATATATATATATATATATAGTGTGTGTATATATATATATATATATATATATAGTGTGTGTTACATATATATATATATATATATATATATATATATATACCGGTGTGGAATTTGTATGTTCTCCCCGTGCCTGCGTGGGTTCTCTCAGGTTACTCCGGTTTCCTCCCACATCCCAAAAACATGCACGGTGGCTTAATCGAAGACTCTAAATTGTCCGTGGGTGTGAATGCGAGGGCGAATGTTTGTTTGCGATTGGCCGGCGACCGGTTCAGGGCGTACCCCGCCTCTCGCCAGAAGATAGCTGGGACGGGCTCCAGCACGCCCGCGACCCTCGTGAGGAGAAGCGGAACGGAAGATGAATGAATGAAAGTTCATTGAAGGTTTCCAAGAAAACGAGAAGGCACAAGAGAAAATGAGACATTTCACTGAATGAAAGACCGATCGGTTTTCTGTGCCAAGACTTAAGCGCGTTTCCTCATGTGCATTCCAGAGGCTGTTGTAAGTCTCGTCTCCCTGGAAGGTGAAACATCCTATCGCGTGCTCCGAGCGTCTGACGGCTGGTTGTGGGCCGGCGACGCGTTATTAGGATTCCCGCATGGTTTCTGGGCGGTTTTCTTCATGCCCCACTACAACATAATTGGCTCCTGCGTCACAGGAAGGGCGGGCTAGGCCCGAACGCGTTTTCACATTTGGACGGAATCAAAACCAAAGAAGCTTCTCAGTTTGTTATCAAGGCACAATTTTATTGAACTGTTGTCTCTCAGTGGGAACCCTAGGGGGCACTACATGAAAATAGTGTATTACATCAAAGAAGAAGAGGACATGAAGAAGAATATAGTTTCATCTCAAATAGATGGCCGCTGCGTGCTGATCGGTAAATAAAGCGAATCAAAAAAGAAATCCGAGACTGATTCTCGAGAACACGACAGCGACTAAACCGGACTGGCGTGAGTGAGCGGGAAGCGCAGACAGCCCGCCGCGAAACTTTCACGCCATTTGCGTGGTCGCTCACGAACTAGATGCTATGCTAAGGAAACATAATCATACGTGACGTCAAGCCGCGTAATTTCCTACACTGCAATGTGGATACATATATATATATATATATATATATATATGTGTATATGTGTTGTTGTTGTTTTAGCAATAATTAATGTTAAGGGACACTACGTAGCATTTTTAGCTGCTCAATCGAGATTGCTGTATTATACATGGGCTACATTCTCGTAAGCGAAGAATTTCCGATTGATTGACACACGAGCGGTGACCGAGCCTGACTGTCCGCCATCTCGAGACGGCAGCCGCCGCCGTAAGGGACGAGCGGCGCCAAAGCCGCGCCGGCTGAGACACCGGAGGAGAAGATCAGTCGATGAACGGAGCCCGGCGGATTTGCCCTCCTGCATTTTTACACACGACTTCATTTCTGATCTTATTTGTTCTGCGTTCTTTGTATTTACGGATGACTTGGATTGTTCCCAACAAATGTTGACGTGTTAAATACTTATTTGTAAAACCAAGGTGGCATAAAGCAATTGGCAAGTATCTCTGTTATTGATCAAATGATAGAAGAAATGATCCATAATTGTGTGTTGACCACACACACATAAGGATTTGGTGAGTGATTTACATTTCCGATTGTTTTTCGGGGATGAGGAATCACTGTTGCACACCTTCACACGACAGTACATTCACTGAGCATAATCCTTTCGAGGCATCCAATAATTGGGCTCTTGCTAACTTGGATCTCAAGAGAGGAAATATTCTTCAATTCAGCCCGATTGTCGGTGTGTGTACCCAGTTTATACACTTAGAATTGACTTTGCTCAGTAGAGAGGGAAAAAGCTTCAAGTTGGCCCGATCGTCACAAACACAACATCAAATAAGTCGGCCTTTGCTTCAATAAAGGTCCCTTTTTTTTTTTTGCCAAAATGCTCAATGCTCCGATAGGACTTCCATTTGTGTGATGACAATGTTGTGATGTGTTCGACTGAGGCCGGAGCAACAGAACAGGCCACCCATCTGGTCCCCTTTCTGCAGGCCCGTCCCCCCTCAAATTGAGGTGCCAATCACCGTAATTGGCACCCAGCGGCTCAATTGTCCCGGCGTGAACAAGCGCCTCATGCTGTCGGCCCATGCCGAGGATGCGTGCGTGCGTCTGTCCTGCAACTACTGTAACATCCGAAATATACGATATAAATATAAATATCTATCCTCCAGGCAGGAAAATGCGATCCGCTTTCTACGGGGGAGCCATGAGCTATTTGGTCCGAAGACGAAACGTTTGCTCTGCTCAACCATCTGTGAAATATTGAGGTTTTTTTTTTTTTTTCCCGCCCGTTAATCTCCCAAAGACATACCGGTTTGTGCTTTGTGGGCCTTAAATTAAAAAATAAAAAAAAGAATCATTTAATCTGAGGCAGAAGGGTACGTGAAAGGACTGGCAATGAAAAAAAAAATCATTATCTGAATAAAAACTCAAATTAGCTGACCAACATAAAAAGTCATTTCCAACAAAAGGCATTTTTAAAAATGTCATTTGTTACACGATTTGGATAAGTCCTCAAATATGAAACGTGTGAATGTCGAGGGAGTGTAAAAGATATTTGGACTGCAAAGGAGCGTGGAGGAAACATCACAAAGACGAGAAGAGGCAAATGACAGAGACGCATATTTATATGAATAAAAGTACATATAGATTATTGTTCGATATCACGGCTGAATGTGAATAGAAAGGCCAGCCCGGAAAACAGAAGAAATCCTCTTTAAATAAGTGCAAAATGTTAATGAGACAAAGAACTGGAAAGGGGATTTAGAAAGGATTTTTTTCTTTTGTTTTGTCCTCTTCCATTCCCAAAGAAAGACCAATTTATATATATATATATATATATATATATATATATATAATACTGTACATATAGTTCAAGCGATGTACAAAAAAACAAACCAAAACAAAAACTCAGCGTGACAAGTAGTGCTCAACGAAAAGCGGCGACCACGCGGGCGGAGGGCAAGTCGACCGAGCAGAAGGGTTCCAAAGCGTCGCGCTGCGACGACGAGGCGCCGTTCAGGCTAGAATTCGAGATTGCCTCTCGAAAATGGCCACCGTCCGTATGGCGGCGTGGAAAGAGGCCCGTGAATCAGACTGAAATGGGCGTTTCGGGAGCGTCTATGAAAGCCTTCCGCTCGCGTACGTGGCAAATGTTTGACGTTTCAGGAAGTGAGCAAAAACTCATTCTGCAGCGTGTGGGAGCGTATCAGTGGCTTAATGAGGAAGTTAATAGAGCGTTGCATTTGCGTGAGCATTTAGTATGTGTTCATGAGCGCAACAACATCAGTCGTGTGCGTGTGCGTGGATATGAGAGAAAAAAGAAGTCTGCATTTGAGGAGTGTGCGCGGGAGGGTCAGCCGTGTGCGTAAGAACTAGAAGACCGCTTTACGCACAGAGGCCACTGGTTTCTTTCGGACCTGCGGACACCGGTTTGAACAAGTCTGGTCACCTTCAGGAAAACCAAACAAAGAAGAAAGCAATAAAAAGCTCCCGACGAGAGTGACGGAATCAAATCCATGAAACGGCGGCGGGCAGGTGGATTAAAAAACAAGTCGACAACTCAAACGGAGGCCAAAATGATTTCAATTGCGCTTTTTGGAACGTCGCCGAAGGCTTTCCCGCTGTCGCGAGTCACGTCAACTTGGAAACAGACTGCGTTCCATTGGACGCGACAGAGCCGTTGTGCGCAAGCTCGTCCAATTGCTTCCGAAGCGGAGAGGCGGCTCGCAAGGACACCCAAACATAAAGTGCTTCGAACGTGGGCATGAAGTTGGAGACGGGCCGAGGGTCGTCGGAACAGGAATCACGATCGGCAAAACGCCCGAACGAATCTCACCTGTTCTCATAATCGCTGAGTGTCTTTATGTAAAACCCTGAGATGCCACGAGGCTGGTACCAAAACCCCGGCAATTGGTGTCAAGGAAGTAAGCGGAAGTGGTCCATCTTGACTGTTCGAAGATCTTCGTATGTCAGGGAGGAGCTCAATTCAGCCTGGGCGAAACTATGTTAGCGGAAGTTACGGAATGTCCGCTATGTGTTGTTGCTCTACTGGGGAATGTTGTAACATGAGGTTGGGAAGGGCGGCACGGTGGCCCAAGGGTTCCAGCGTCTGCCTCACACTTCTGAGGACCGGGGTTCAATCCCCGGCCCCGCCTGTGTGGAGTTCGCATGTTCTCCCCGTGTTTCTCCGGGCACTCCGCTTTCCTCCCACATCCCAAAAACATGCATGAATTGGCGACTCTAAATTGCCCGTAGGTGCGAATGGGAGTGCGAATGGTCGTTTGTTCGTATGTGCCCTGCGATTGGCTGGCGACCGGTTGAGGGCGTAGCCCGCCTCCTGCCCGATGACAGCTGGGATAGGCTCCGGCACGGCCCGCGACCCGCGTGAGGAGAAGCGCTGAAAGAAAATGGATGGATGGACGGACGGAGTTTGGAAGGAGGGATCAGGGTTTGTGGTATATTTATGGGAAACTATTCATCTCGGCAATTCGAAACATTTGAGGGCGTCCAATTCTTCCCCCCCCATTCGCATCAGGGTTCAGTCGTGCTCACCAGCGAAAAGTCAAGTTTTGCTGTCCAAGCAAAGAGCGCAGGCCGCAGACACCGTGTACCGAGTGAACCAGGACCGGTGAATTGGGGTCAGAATCCAAAACTATGGCAGCCAAAGCAACTTCTGGCATCTTTTGAACAAAACGATCAGAACTAGAGCTACCACAGTATTATTTCACTCACAAACACAAGCGAGTCAAGAACCACAACCATATTGAAATAACACGTTTAAATGCTACACTTTTTTTTTCGAGCACAGGCTGTGTTCGGAATCATCCACGCATTTCCTCGTTCCCGATCACGGGTCCAAATCCAGCCCCGCCTGTGTGGCGTTTGTGTATGTTCCCCCGTGCCCGTGTGGGGAGAAGCGGTACGGAAATGGATGGATGGATGGAGTCAACAGTGACATGCAATATTTTTCCAACACGACTCGGGTGCACCATTAACGACGTCTGCTGTTGCATAATTAGAACGGACCAGAATGCGTCAACGTCTGCCGGCGGAACTCCCGTAATAAATGTTGAACAAAAAAAATCAATTACGGTAGCATTCTATTGTTTGAAGTGGAGCGTCTTTCACAAAACCAATCCGGACAAAGCACTTCATGTCTATCCGTGCTGCGATGTGGTATGTGGGCTCCCTCTACTGGTGGGCAAAAGAATCGCTCAATGAAATGTTCAAACTGGAGAATGCTGCAGCGGGTATATTTTCATCCGGCACAGTACGTTTCTTAACTGCGGTTCGGTGGTATTCGATGTGGACTGTACATTTAACCTTTCATGTGTTTGTTTTAAAATATTTATTGAGGCACAATTTTTATTTAACTGCATTATTTACGTAGTCTTTTATTTCCCTGTATTTAAGCGGCGTTAAAGTAAAACAAAATGGGCGTGTTCCGGTGGCTTACAATAATATTAAATACAGTAAAGCCCCACAATAAATGAAATCCGCAAATTAGTGGCCACTTATTTCGGACATAAATGTCGAAATTTCAGACACGCAATTCCATGCCAACACGCGATTCCGACGTGGACAAGCGCACGTGCGGACACGGTGGCAACGGGCGATTTGCTGTCTTAAGCATTGGCACCGTTTCTCACAATGAAGTCAACGAGAAGCATTACGGGAACCCAGAACTGACCGCGGTGATGTTTTTCGCGACAGCCAAACGTTGCTCTTTTACGCGCGTTTGTTCCTGTCAATCTTGTTCTGAGTGCGCTCATTAGCCATTCGTCAGGCTGAGGTCGGTATTGGGGAATTGATTTGAAAACACTTCGCTCGCTGTATCCTGAAGCAGTTTGGTAACTTGCCAAATGTATGAGTTGACGTTCCTCCAGAGGGTTTGTTTCTCTGCTAAGAAGAAGTCATGACTTCTACGTTCCAATCCTATTGCCAATAAAGTGAAGTGTATCAGAGATGTGCCGGTGAGTCACTGCACGACACTGTCGCAGAAAAAGAAATCCGCAATAAGTGAACGGTGATCAAGCGAGGGATTAAAGTACACTTTCAAGTATTCAAACGTTTTTGTTTTTGATGAAGCTGCTGTATTTTAACGGGGGTCAGGCTGGTGATACTTGGAGAGCAAAGTATTCTTTTAGGTGGCGCTTGTGGAAAACGTTTGGGGATAACAGCAGAGTTGAACAAAAACAAAATTGCAAACGCACTCGAGCGAATAGCGAATGATTTCGAACACAGCCTCCGCGTTTCTCCTCGAATTTCACTGCACGAAAACCACTTGATGCTGTGCCGGCTCTCGTTCAGGCGCTCACCTCACGCACGCGCACGCGCACGCGCACACTGGACAAAAGCATATCAAAACAGCAGGGAGAGTCGATTACATGAGCCACACGATACCCCTCGGGTCCCGGAAGTCATTTTAAGAAACCGTTTTCTTCCCGCCGATATCGGCCTCCTTCCGGTCCATCCTCATATACGGCTCAAAGGCCGAAGAGCCGCAGCCGTAGGCGGAGGTCAGCTCGTGGTGCGCGCCGCCCAGCAGAGGCACGGAGAAGCACAGGGAGCGCGCCGGCGGCACGCCCAGCCGGGGGGGAGCCGCGGCGCCGCCCGACGTGGGCGGGGGCAGCCCAAATGTCGCTCCGGGGAAGGAGCCGGGGGGAGCGCCGCCGCCGCCGCCGCTCATCCTGGGGGAGGCGCAGGAGCCGCTCAGCAGAGATCCGTTGGCGGGGTGCCGCGGAGGAGCCGGGAGGGGGCTCGGGGCGGGCGGCCCCGGGCCCGACAGGAGGCGTCCCTGCTCCAGGAGACGGAGGATGTTGCAGGTAGCTAAAGACTCAGAGGAAGAGGACGTGCGCTTGTCCGAATCCTTGCTGGTGTCCTTCTTCTGTTTCGTCCGACGGTTTTGGAACCACACCTTCACCTGCAGTCAAACAAACGAGTCACACGGTGCGGCGGTTGGGGTGAGGCTGACGACTGCTGACAACTCCAAACCGCTTACAATAAGACTCAACGCATCAAAACGACTTGACTTGTTTTGAGACCATTTTCACTTGACACAAGTAAGAAAAAAAGATCATACCCCACCGGCAAAAAAAATGTCGAGTAAAAATCAGCTTGAAACAAATGAAAATTGTTGAAAAATGTTTTGACTTTTTCCGGTGATGTTAGTTTTCAGATTCGTTTTGAGTTCTTGTTGGAAGTACCTTTCTTTTTCTTTCGCCACTGGCAAATTTCAAGTAAAAAACGAGCTCGGAACAAGTTACTTTCGACGCGATGAGTCTTATTTCAGTTAGTTTTGACTCGAAAGAAGAGAAATTCGATTCACCTCCTGACCAGCGGGGGGCGCTTTGCCTGCGTCTCGCGTTGTACGGACGGAAGCCGCAGTCGACCAAAGAAGAACGCGCGGAGCTACTTCGAAATCGACTCGTCCGTTGCGACGAAGCACGATACGCGACGCCGACACGAAAACCCATCAGAAGTCGCCGTGGCGAAACCGTACACGGAGAAGGTACGTTACTGAATACAGAAGAGCGCTCGCCATTTTTGTGGGGCCGGGAAATAGGGGACACGAATCGCGCCGAGGTCCCCCGAAATGGTGTTTTTCGCACAGGGTGATACTTGTTCTTTTCAAACGATGTCGGGACACCTCTATTTTCACTTGTGGAAGCAGCGCTTCATCACCGAGCCGCCATCCGTGCACGCGGAGCATGGATGAACCGTGACTTTATCGAGTTGTCTTGCTCATTGCCTCTGATTCCTACCTGCCGGCGGTTCCCTTTTGCACAACAGCGGGCGAAACTGATTCCCAGCCGGAGTTGCTTCGGAAGCGCACGGGCCGCTATCCCAGAAGTGTGCTCGGCATTGTGTTGTTTCAGTGTTTTCCCTTTCGGTGAACCCTACTAGATGCATGCGACACCGCTGATTGGCGATCAGCGGTGTCGCTTCTGGCTAATGTTTCTGTCGCAACTGTTCACCGAAAAAGCCACGGATCGGCACCAGCGGCGAGCCGCGCATTTGGTTTACCCGAGCCTCGAGCGGGGATTTAGCCGACTTGATCCGCCTCTTAATACCGTATCGCTTTGCAGTTCAAGAAACCATGAATACTACTCGATGCGAAATTGCTACATACCAACACTTTATCTGTGCCGTGCAAATAACGCGAGACAAGATGATCATCATTCAGAACCCTGTACAGCGAACCCCCTCTATATGGCTGCCATTGTGTTCAACTAAACAGGCCCAAGTCCACCGAGATGAGATCATTATTTGAGCGCAACGTAGGAGTCATTCTCATGTCATTGGATCCGAAATGGCAAAGACACGGCGGCCCACTGAATTTCCACGCGAAAATCAATACATTCGACTGATACGAGCATTTTGAATGATCGGCCGTTGTTGCCCATCAAAAGTTCTGAATTCTTTCGAAGAACAGAAATTCAAATTCATTTGAGTTTTCAAGGTATGATGATTTTTGTCATCCCGAAATGTACCTATTTCTGTTTCATGCAATAACTTCTTATAGGTTGTCTTTTCTGTGTTGCGCAAGCCTTCCTGATTTGACCGGCCTTTTCTAAATAGGATAAAGACGGAGAAGGTTACAGCGTGAGAGTTTGAAACTCGGACGCAACGAAAAAGGTCGCCCCTAGAAATTGGTGCATTTGCACCGGTTTGAAAGAGTCACAGCGCGGAAATGATACGACGACCACTGGAATTGTCTTTACACGCTGATGCCGCATCGCACGACAATACCTGGCTCTCATTCTGCGCTCTAATTCGTCCAAAAGTGTTGTATCATGTTGTAGGCAGGACTCCGTGTAGGCCAGTGACGTTCATCCACACCACATTCTGTCATCCATGTCTTTATGGACGTTGCTTTGTGCACTGGTGCACAGACATGTTGGAACAGGAAGGGGTAATCCCCAAACTGTTTGGGTGTCCAAAAGCTTCCTTTCACTGGAGCTCAGTGGTTAATATTTTGGACATTTCCAACAGTTTGGAGATGGCCCCTTCCTGTTCCAACAGAACGGTGCATCGGTGCACAAATCAAGGTTCATAAAGACGTGGATGGGGATGAATTTGACTGGCCTGCACAATCCCGACCTCCACCCGGACGAACACGTTTGACCGAAATTGAATTCCTAAAAGGAACATGTAACGTGATTGTTAGCCACTGGGACATTATGCACACTTTGAATATGAACACTGTGCTAAAATATCGGGGAAAGAAAACCCTTCAAATGGTTCCATTCCAATGTAACTAAAATGAAACAAACAATTCTTGAGAATGAAACGCAGATGTACGGAACCTAAACGTTGAACACCGCCGAACTGTACTCGGGCAGTGGTACGCGTCGCACTACTTTGACGATCCCTGGGACAGCTGGACGGTGAGAAGGAATTTACAAGGAGGAAAGCTCTGCAAACACCACGTTCAGTGTTTAGGGCGTTGTGCGTCGAGCGCAGGGCACGGCAAGGTCACCGCAGAGTAAGCCCGTGCGAAAAGTCGATCCCCGCCCCGGGCAGATAAAACCTTCACGTGAGACGCGATCAGCGTGCGGCGAGGGCGGCGGCGTCGGGAGGCCCTGGCAAGCGAGCTTCGGAGTTAGCCGGGGGCCGTGATGCCAGGGAAAAGTCCACCACGCCCGATGTTCCATAAAAAGCTTTTACTACGCCTCCAGGCAGGGGGCGGGGCCTACGCTACTATCCGTGGCGAGGGATTTGATTGGAGGGGAATTGATGAGAGGAGAAGAAAGCAAAGCTGCCTTTGGTACATCTACACCATTGCACGTAAATCCTTTTTAATGGGATCCAGGGTTCAGCGCCGGAGCACAGATTACCGGGGAGATCCGGATCTGGCGTGACCTGCATTTTGCGCCGGGCCTCTGCTGACTTGCAGGGTGCAAGCGGACGTTTGCTTCGATAGCTTTGGCGGCCACACGGGATCTGCACGAAAATCAGCGGTGGGAAGTAACGAAGCGGCAAAAGAAAATCCAAATCTCAAACATTTCTGAAAGGATGTTGAGAAGCAGATATGTACGTCTCCCCGACACTAACCGCCACGAAGAAAGCCGCTTCGGCTCACGAGAAGAACATGGGCGGATGGATGATTGTGACGCCTCATTCCGTAAATCTGACATCCCTTCGACAGAAAGCTTGTTTTTTGGGGGGGGGGGGGGGACGACAAAAGGCATCTTCCGAAAGGAATAAAGGAAGGAAAGGCCTCCGTTTTTCATTCATATACAGGTCGTACGATTTTGTTAGAGCCCAAAGGTCAAGAATAAAGTTGTTCTTCTTGAAATAGGACTTTCTTTTCTCGTTAAACTCTGACTTTCATATAATGACTTTAATGATGAGTATCTTGGAAAAATGCCACTTTATTATTCTTGGAAGATGAGGCCGACGGCTTTGGAGTTCTTGCCAAGATTAAAAGTGAATTTGTGATTGTAACTGCAGCTTGATTGATTTCTTTTGTCTTTTTTTTCCCGAAAATAGGCCACTTGTTCATTCCGATGGCATTTAGGGGTACACGTTGTCGCCACGTGTGATCGGCGTTAGGATTACGAGGGCGGTCTTTTTTTGCCCTGGGCCCGAAAGGTTTAAGAGCACCTGAACTAGTCACGCAGAACTTCCCGGTGCGGGGCTGACCGAAAGCAGCGTGAGGAAAACAACCGAGACGGCTATTGAACAAAGAAAACCACAGCAGACGTGCAAAATTACCAGATGGGAATTTGCAACGCACAAACTCCGCAATCGACACGTCGATATGCTCCGTCATATTGTGCTGTATGGAATATGATGAGGACTGACTACAAAAATGGGTTCGACACTCCCGGGCTACGACGAGAACCATCGGGTCCTCCGTGGCATCGCCGGGAGAAAAAAAAAAAAACTGCCGACCTTTCAAGATCTCACCGGGATCGGTCGCCATCGGAGCGGCCGGGTTCAGACGGGGGTTAACCCCGTCTTATAGAGCGGCCGATAGATACGGCTGCCCTAATCTCTCCTGAGCGCAAATGCACTTTTGTGACCCGCCGCCCTCCCCCCGCACGGTACGACATACTGCAGGGGGCGCTCTCGCGACATCGCCCATTTGAACCACGTGACACTCTTGCCTCTCTGTTCAAAATACATCCAATCGCAATGAAATGTCACAAAGTCAAGTGATTGCTTCTACGAGATTTTCAGCGAAGGCGGCCTTCCGATGGACAATTAGTCGATCCGGGACAGAAGAAATATTCTTGGCAGAAGTAGAGGGCCCGACGCCAAATGTCGCTCGGCGCCCCGCGGAGACACGGGCCGGCTCCGTCCCGAGGCCGAGTGTCGTCACAACGAGGCCTCGGTGCGGCTTCCTGTCGCCGGCGTGGGGACAATCGCGCCGCTATGCCCTCGCGACGGCTGTTCCTCCTCGCCGGACGCGGTCCGCCGGAGCCGCGACCGAGGACAATGCGCGCACAGACCGCGCCGAGACGCACGACTCGCGTCACGTCGCGTTCGGGCCGGAACGCGACGTGACGTCGCGACCGACCTGCGAACAAACCCGCGCTCGTACGCTCCGTGACGTCGCCGCCCGCCCGTCCGTCGCAAACGCGGCGGATATCAAAAGTTCACACACCCCCGTTCAAAGATCAGGAAAAGGTCATTGGCGTGTCGTTTCATCAATAACGGTAAAGACTGAATTTCCTCTTCCCCAAAAAAAATCCATTTGCCGTATTTGAATTATTGATTATTATCATCCATCAAAAGTTCCAAACGGTTTCTAAGAAAAAAAACATTCGAATGTATTTCAAACTTTTTCTTCCCCAAAACGTCTGGACTGTTCGGTGTCCGAAATGGTCTTTTTTTGGGGGGGGGGGGGGGTCTCCTATTGCTTAATATTCCGCCTTTGCCACGCAAACGCATCCCAGTGTGTTCGGAGTTCCTTTCCCCCCGCGGTGCCACTCAAGCTGCCTTTAAAATTCACGCCACGGCAGACAGCCTCGTTGAGTTGAGGCGCCGGGGCGAGGCGGCCATTTTGCATTCGCACAATAGCACACGTCGGAATCAACGGGGTTCTTTCTCAGATGGGAATAGGCGTGACGTAGGTCGCACCTAATTTCTTCGGGTGCAAATGAAAACGGCCCGTACGCACTGGATGTCAAAAGTCCACACAGCCAGGAAAACCCCCCCGAGAACAGCTGAACTTTATGATTCAGAGTCAACTTTCAAGAGCGCCAAGTGTATCCCGTGTTTATTTGTCCTTCGCCTCTCCAATGCGTTTGCATTTGTGCACATTATAGGGAACGCGAATGGTGAAAAGAATTGTTTGCAAAGGATTTTTCTTGGTCTCTCTTTTTTTTTTTTTTTTTTTTTTTAAACCATAAAAAGCTGACAGCCGCCGTATAAACAAATGTCCCACTCAGATTGAAACCTTTTCCCAACAATCACAACATTCATTCATCCTCCTCCTCGCTTCCGCCGGGCGCGAGGCGGGGGCACACCCGAACCGGTCGCCAGCCAATCGCAGGGCGCGTCGAAACAAACGAGCAATTTAGAGACATGTTTCGGGGGGGGGGGGGGCGTGCAAACTCCGCTTCATCTTAACCGATTCAACATGACTGCACTGTCTAACCCTAAAAAAAAAAAAATCATCATTAAAAAAACGCGGCCTATTTTGGACGGAAAACATTTTTGAAAGTCATCAAGTTGACAGTTATAAAGGATTCATTTCACAAGAACAGAAGCTAAGTGCAATTTAACGGCACGAGAAGCTGCAAATGAACGTGGATGACGACAGCGCCTTGTTGCACTTCGTCGTGATTGCGCAACATGTTAAATAGTCGTCGCTTGCATGTCAATTCACAATGAAATGAGTCATTAAAAAAAAACTCTAAATAACGCATTGAACAGGATTTTGTCATGAATTAATTCACATTTTTGTCATGAATTCACATGAATTAATTCACATTTTTATCATTCATTCAAATTACATTCACATTCATTAATTTCATCCAAAATCGAAAATGAGTGACCGAGACTCGCCGTTAAATGGCGACCAAAATACCGAAAGCCCCAAAACGGCAGCATCCCGTTCGAACGCGTCCCCGATGGGCGCCGCTGAATTGCAGACCCCCCAAAACGCTCGTCTGCGGTTCCAATAAAGGGCAGCAGACCCCCTGCAAAAATAATTGACAATTACAGGCGTCCCCCGTGCTGCCATAATTGCCTTTTTTTTTTTGTGGGTGACAGCGGAATTTTTTGCAGTGCGCCTCGAACAAGTCGGAAAAAAAGGCGGAATTGTCGCAATGAATATAACATTTTAGGATCAAAGAAAAGGTTCGGTGTGCGAGTTTCAAATAAATTAAAAAATGCGATCGTGGGGGGGGGCAGGTTTATGACTGCTGCCAGGCTGCTGATTTTAGAGAGCCTTTGTTTTTCCATTGGGAATAAAGTTAACATGACGAAATGTGGCGTCGTGTTGAAATCATTCCGACAGTAATCATCATCATCATCATCATCATCATCATCATCATCATAATACCGATCATGATGCTAAGGGGTGAGGTCACCTGCGTCTCCGACAGGTCGAGCTGGCGGGCCAGCTCGGTGCGCTCGCGGCCGACCACGTACTGGCACCGCTGGAACTCCACCTCCAGCCGGTACAGCTGCTCCGCCGAGAACGAGGTCCGGGTGCGCTTGGGCCGGTCCAGGTCCAGCCCCTTGGGCAGCACGATCTCCCGGATGGCGCCCTTGGCGTCTGCGCGCGCGCCCGCGCGCCGGGAGGAAGAACGGCTCCGTTATTGTCGGCGTCGAGGAGGACAAGTTCACCATCATAACGGCGACCTGCGAGCTTATTCGGGGCTATTTTCATCATCATCATCATCATCATCATCATCATCGTAGTAGTCGTCGTCGTGACAAAAAAGAGAAATGTAAACTCCATTGCCGCTGCTAATAATAATCATAATCATGTATTATTATGAATCAGTTGATTTGAAAGGGGACCGTGCAATTTCATCAAACACACGAAGTCCACGTGGTTACAAAATACATTTGCAAGACAGGAAAACATCATCAAAGACTGAGTGTATTATTAAGAGAGAATCAAAGCACAAATCATTTGAAAAAAAAAAAACATCACATATTTGTCTTTTAATGTTTGTTGGAAGCAGTTGAAGCTCCTCGGGGACTGAGTTGTGCAATTTGCAATCACGACGATATTGCAGGAATCCCCCCCCCCCAAAAAATCGGCACTTGTCGCATCATGTTGGAATTGATCCTATTGTTACTATTGCTGTAACGTCGACTTGTTTTCCTTTCATACAATTAAACCGCTGTTAATACTACTTTGATTCCTAATAACAGCATCATTCTCACGACTACTACTGCCGCAATTGTCGATGTAATCATGATCATGACGATTCATTATTAGGATTATGATGATTAAGATGATGATGGACCCTTGTGAGGACGAAGAAAGCGGACGCTCGGATGACGACGTCCTAACGGCGGCGGGATTTTGCGACAGGAGGAACGTTCGTCGACGGTTGGTCGCGGGTTTCGAGTCATCAAGTATGGAAGACCCGCACTCCGAACACGGGAGAGCCGCCGATGAATTCGATAGGATTCGAGCAAAGAGCTCAAATGAGACAACAACGCAAAAACAAGAACAAACAAACAAACAAAAAAAAAAAAAAACGCCAACCTGCTCGCGAGGCCGTCAAATGGGACGCCCAAAAAAAAAAAAGGTTTGTTTGCTTTTTACGCGCGTCGAAGCCGCAGGAGGAAAAACTGGCACACGCGCAAATAGACAGATAGACGGACGGACGAAAGCGCAGACTGCAGCTGAACTCTCCGTGACCTCGCGGCCTAAAGAAGAAAACTAAACAAAAACCCCAATTGAGTGAGCAGAAGGCGACCAAAGTTTTCCTTCCTCAACAAAAGACCCAAACGGAGCAATAAACGGAACGGGTCCGTTTATAATCATCATCATAATCATCATCATAAGGAGAAGTTGGCGTTTGTACAAACAACGGAGAGAAGCAGCCCAGCTTGCGCTCGCCAAGGTTTTCCGGGCGTCCAATCTTCGCTTTCTGCGCACCGCTTTTTGTTGTTCTTTTGTTTTTTGGGGCCCAAATTCTATTTTCAAAGATGTTGTTATTGGATACATCTCGGTACTGAATGACATCTTGATATATATATATATATATATATATATATATATAGGTTTCGTTTCGTTGTTGCTCTCTTTTCTTTTTTTCCTTTTCTTTTTCCTTTTCTTTCGGCTGTCTTGCAGGTTTCGTATTGTATCTGCTGATTTGCTTCTCTCGCCCGGGTTTTATTTTCAATTCCGTGCCCGATGTCTCGCGTCCGTCGTGTTATTGTTTTTATCTTTTTGTTCTTTCAACCTCGAGCGAATATTAAATTGTTTCACGTTTGGTCTGGTGCCGATTATATTGTATCTTTTTCTTTTCCATGATTCTTTGGATTTTGGCCGCTCCAGGGAAAAAAAAATAACCCTTTGAATTTGATCGTGTACTTTAGAAGCAGAGGATGAAATGCGGTCATTTGCCTTCGAAAATATAAAATATGACGCGCAACCGATGTGCAAGCACAAAAGAAGTCCCCCCCCCCCCCCCCCCCGCACAGGAGGGCGCGGACAGCCGAATATTCGATGAAATATCGTCTCGCCGCTCGCACACAAAGACCACCCGTCCGGTTCCCGAAACGTTTTGTCGCGTGCGCGCTTCAAAAACGGGAACGTTGCGCTGGGAAAAGTCGTTTTCGGTCGCACGTCATTCAAATGTACTCAACTGACGCCGTCGGCCCCCTTTCGTCCTCGAAAACGATCAAATCACGTGAGTTGAACACTTTTCAATCTCGTGCTCCCGAAGAATCCGATTTCAATGAGGTCAATTCCATTTTTTTTCCAGCGTCCGACGACGACGACGACACCGGGAGAGGAATTATTATTTTTTTTTGGAATTTGAATTGCCTTATTTGAACGTGTACATTGCACTTGATTTTTATTTTTATTTTTGTTTGGGGGGGGGGCGATGTGGAAATGACATCAGTTGAGCACATTTGAATTTTGCGTTTGCTTCTCCGAGCGGCTGCTGCACTCACCCCTCACCAGGATCCTGCGGCAGTACTCGGGGTCCGCCGCCAAAAGTTTGTCGTGGCCGTCCTCGCTGGAGGACGACGACGTCCCGGTCGTGTCGGAGGAGCTCCGCGCCGGCGAGCGGCACTTGGCCTCCGGGGGCCGCCGGCCGCTCCCGTCGCCCGTTGCGGCCTGATCGAACATCACGCGCGGCTCCCTGCTTGTCGCCTTCCTCCCTTCTCCTACTTGTTGTGGGGCATGCCCCGCGCCCCGCGCCCCTGCGCCCCCGCGCCCCCGCGCCGGACGCGACAAAAGCGCTCACAGAGGCAACACCTGGCGCACAAGAGGATCGGAGCTCAGGTGCGTCGGCGGCAGGACGCGGAAGTCCATTTTAAGGGAGCCGATCCCGAAAGACGACGCAAGCCGAGTTGTGGAGAAGGTGCAAAGGTGGGGTGAGGTGTGGTTAGGTGCGCCCCCTCCCCCTCACGCGCGCGCGCGCGCACGCACGCACGCACGAGGTGGGCTCAAGTGAGTGACGGCGGAGCCTCCCAACGCTTGAATTGAAAGCGAAATGCAGCCCCCGCATTTGTTGGGGGGGGGGGGGGGGGGTGGATTTGTGTCGAGCGTCTTCGTTTTCGGTTGTAAAGGCAACTTCGCCGGTTCCTTTGACGTCACGTCCGGCTATTCCGCGATTGGCCATCATTTGGAGCCGTGCCGATATCGGCGTGAACGCAAGACACCTCGGTGGTCCGCAGTCGGAAATCCAAATACGGGCCGAAACGCGCGCGCAAAGGGGGGGGGGGGGGCGTCGTAAATCCAGACAGGAACTCTTTTTCCTTCACTTTGTCATCAAATCCTCTTTCGCAAATAAGAACACGCTTCGATCACATGCAAGCGACATGTTGGGAGTTGAGTCAATTGCAAGGAATCTTTCAGTGTTTTGGGGCGATTGGAGTTCCCACAAATACGTGACAAAAATAAATAAATAAAGATTTCCGCCTCCAATTTTGTATTTCAAACATATTTTATGATACCCCATTTTTCCTTATGTCAAATAATTCACGTACAATTGTAATTTGATATCACTTGGGGGGGGGGGGGACGTCTTACAATTTCACGTACTTGCAATGGAATAGTTTTGTTCCTCATGATTTCAAAGGAAGAGCAGTTGGGAAGACGAGCCGAAAGGCCTTCCCCGGTTGGGGCGTTAAAAGGTGAAAGGTCGAGGCGAGCGACAAAAGTCCGGGAGGCGCGATGGAACCCGAAGAAAACAAGTAACCGCCTCAGCGATCGCATTCGAAATGATGAAAAGGGCCTCAGATAGAAAACCCGCACGAGTGTTCAAGTCCACCACAGAGCAAATGTCAGCGAGGAGCTTCCGGTTGGAAGATGCAAAACTTGGCAAAAAACGGCAGAACAATTTGCACCCGCTGCGTTGCAGTTAACTTTTTGGAGCCCTCACTTTCTTCGTACTCTTTTTTTTTTTTTTCTTTAAAAACTCTTTTTTGTTTTTTTCTTTAAAAATAAATAAATGACGACGCGCGCGTGTGTGTGTGTGTGTGTGGTTTACACGTCGAATTATACGATTGCAGGGGCGTGCCCGTGAAAGTGATCAATGCAAAAAACGTGGACGGTTTCCACGCAATACGCATTGACACCGACTCCATTTTGAAGCGCAGTAATTCCAATTATTTCCCACGAACGACGCACACAAAAACCTCCACTTGATCCCGTTTGTCGTCGCACGTGATTGAAATGTGCTCGATTGACGGAGGCCCCTGTTCCCTGGAAAAGGATCCAATAAATCTTCTGTGCAACCGACGCGCGCGTTGGAATGAAGTCAATTCCAATTCCAATTCCAATTCCAATTCCAATTCCTTTTTTCAGTGTGTGCAATCACGAAGCGACGGAGCGTCACGGCCACTTTCAACGGTTTCTTTCTTGTCGCATCAAAACCTGCCTCAACGACAAGATTTCCATCGTTCCTAGTGTTTCCCAGCACAGTTGAAGTTCTCGATGGGATGTTTCAGATGCTCTCCCCCCTTCACGCGCGCACTTTTTGAGGGTTTTTTTTTTGGTTTTTTTTTTGCACGTGCCGTGATGTGCTGTTCACGCCACAAAAGCGCGTGGCCTCTTCAAACCAACACTTGGGCCCTCGACGTCATCGGGGGAAAAGATCGCAAAAAAAGAAGAAGAAAACCCCTTTTTTTCCTATTTAGAATTTTGCGAACACACTCGTTATAAAACGTAATGGTAAAAAACCGATTTTCATTTTAGGAATAAAAACGTTCCATTGGTTTTGTCACCGTGTTGGAGCCGAAGACGTTTTGTTGGTCATTTCTGTTCGGGGCAACAAACTAATCTGCTGTAATTGATATCATGATGAAAAATAACAATCGGTTATTGAAGCGTCGAAAGCATCGCGAGTCATGAGTTGGTGGCGCGTCGGCGTGTCCTCGCCGGCTGTCTAAGGACGACCTGCGGCAGCGTACCGCCACCTAGCGGGCACTCAACAAACTGCGCGGCGCGCCGCAGTTTATTGGAGACAAAATAGAAACGACCAAAGACATTTGACAACGGTGACCAGATCCGGGACGTGGGCGGCACAAGGTGCGGGGAGCAGCAGGAAGGAGGAAGGCGATTTGTGAATGCCTTCCTCCGGCATCCTAACTTCCAGAATAGTGCCCACACCCGAGTTTGGACTGCGAGGCTGGGGGAAGATCCGGCCCGAAAGAGCCGTTTTCAAGCGGGAGCCTAAAGGCGAGCAGTGCTGCAACAGCACAAACCAGTTGGCCAACTGTGCGCGTTTCAATCGTTTCGGTCCATTTCAGCAATAACGCTAAAGACACTCGGAACCAATATATTGTACATTTGGCCCTTTTTCAGGCCGCCTCGGTGACTTCCACGCCTGAAGTCCCGCTTTTCAAAAAGTTACACATGAGTTCAAATGTCAGGCATTTGAAAGACGATCCTTATTGACTGAGCAAATTGTGGGGGGGGGGGGGTCGTTGGAAACAAAACAAAAACCAAAGAAGAAGAAGACGACATTTTGTCCTTAAAGAAAATCCAAATGCGCCAGCGGCACTCGTATGAACGGACTTGAGAAGCGTCGTCTTTTTCAAAAGTCAATCTGTCTTAAAAGAAGTACAGTAAGATGTTGTCACTAGAAATTCGACTTGACTGTGAAACGCCGTTTCACAGTCAAGATGGCGGCGGCCCACCGAAACTACCTTCCTTGCATAACAGCGACTTCATACAAATCGTACGAACTGCTCAATTTCAGGATCAGAATCCTCTTTATTCGCCAAGTATGTCCGAAAAACCACACGAGGAATTCGCCTCCGGTCGCCGGAGCCGCTCGAGGGCGACAACGGACGGTCAATTGACGGAGAACGCTTTGGACACAGAAAGACATTGACGGAAAAAAACAGTCACTGAGCAATAAAGGGTTCATAGTTGTCTGGTCGTGCCGCCACATTTAGTTGAGTATTTTTTTTGTGTGACAATTGTGCAAAAGTTCCAAGTTGCCCTTTAGACTCTGCAGCTACAAGTGCACAAACGACCCTCAGCGCTCAAACCCGTGACGCGCTCGTCCTTATACAATCGTACTAACGGTCGAGACGCGCGATAGATCCGACACTTGCACATATTCGTTTCCTGTCCGAGAACTAGCGCTATTTGTGCTGTCCGCTATGACGCGAAGCCAAAATGGCCGCCTCGCCGCAGCGCCGGCGTATTGCGACGACGGCGCCTCGACCGCCGAGACGGCTCGGAGCCGGGGTGTGCAAACTTTTGCAAGGATCGGGTCAGATGAAAATTGACGTTCCTCGAACCGTCACCGTTGCGAACGAACACGTAAACATGGAACCACATCAACGACTTCGCTGTCTATTGCAAATGAGAATCGGTTTTCAATTTCGTTTCAGTTGCCGTTTTAGAAATGGGCTAGAAAGGTCACACGGGGGTCACGCGACGAGAGCGCGGCCACAGGTCTACTGCCACCGCCTGGTGAAATATAAAATGGCTTTTTTTTTGTATGCGTGTATTGTGTACTGTGGTAAACTGTGCCGGCGGGCCACATATTATCGATTTCATGACATAATGCTTCGGGTCGGAGGACATTTGGACACGGGCCGGACTTGGCCCGCGGGCCGGACTTTGGGCGCGGCCGGCTTAGAAGGACCGTTTGCAAAATGAAAAAAAAAAAAAGTTATCAAGCAACAGGGGAAAATCCGTAACATTCATTTTCCGTGCCGCCGATCGTCACTCGGGTCGCCCGACTGACTTCGGGGACACCCCGAACTGGTCGCCAGCCACTCGCAGGGCAATTTAGAGTCATCGATCGACCTAGCACGCGTGTTTCTGGGAGGTGGGAGGAAACCGGCGTCCCCGGAGAAAAGCCACGCAGGCGGGGCCGGGACTTGAACCCGCAACCTCACGACGGTGAGGCAGGCGTGCTCAGCATGTATCCAAAATGGAATTAGCATTTCCAGAAGGCGTGTTGCAAATCGACTTTATTGGTGATAGCGAACGGTAAAGACATTTTGGCAAAAGTTTTTGTTCTCTCCTTACAAACAACGATGACCTTTTGATGGCTAACAAGCGGCAATATTTCCAATACTCACTTTTCACAAGGACATTGAGCGGGCCGGGCCTCTGCCATTACCGATCACGTGATACGATAACGAGCCACAGAAAACGACAGGCGGCGGAGCATCCCGCTCCAGAGTTCCCTTTGCCGCCGATTGGCTCCCGTTCCGAGCCGAGAGGAAACCGCAACCCTCCCGAGCGCGCCGCCGCTCCCGTGTGGCCAAACGCAGCCGGTCCCAGTCGTCGTCCGTCCGTCCGTCCGTCCGTCCGCGGGCGGCTTCAGTCGAAGCCCCGCCAGTCGCTCCGCTCCGAGTCGCAGTCCAGCTCCACGCCGATGCAGCGGACGCCCTCCGGCAGCATGGGTGTGCCGCGATGGCGCTCTGCAAGAGCGACACGCTTTTCGTTGTCCTTGCCGTTCTCGTGACCCCGAACGCCAGCGGGTGGCAACGGCGCACGGACCTCGCGGATTCCTTACGCGTGGAGAGCGGTCGGCCCACTTTAGAGAAAGACGACCCGTTGACGAATGGATGTTTTTGCGGCTGTCGCATATAAAGTGTGTTCTTCGGTTCAAAAACATCTGAATTCATGGAAAATGCCACGAGTCTGTTTCAGCCTCCCCCAAAAACCCTCAGCCAAAACAATGTCACGTGTTTTTGATCTGTGCTTCGATTCCATGAACGATGTGCTGCTTTTTCTGGTGATACGCAAACCCCAATTCCTATGAAGTCGGGACGTCGTGTAAAATGTAAATCAAAACAGAATACAATGATTTCAAATCTTTTTCAACCTATATTTCATTGAATACACTACAAAGACAAGATATTTCATGTTCAAACTGATCAACGTGATTGTTTTGAGCAAATAATCATGAAGTTAGAATTTGATGGCTTGCTACACGTTCCAAAGAAGCTGGGACAGCTGGGTGGCAAAAAAGACAGAGAAGGTTGAGGAATGCTCATCAAACACCTGTTTGGAAGATCCCACAGGTGAACAGGCTCATTGGGAACAGGCGGGTGCCATGATTGGCTAGAAAAGGAGCTTCCCTGAATGGCTCAGTCGTTCACAAGCAAAGATGGGGCGAGGTTCACCTCTTTGTGAACAAGTGTGTGAGAAAATAGTCCAACAGTTTCAGGCCAACGTTCCTCAACGTACAATTGCAAGGAATTGAGGGATTTCATCATCTACGGTCCATAATTTCATCCAAAGGTCCAGAGAATCTGGAGAAATCACTGCATGTCAGCGGCAAGGCCCAAAACCGACATTGAATGCCCGTGACCTTCGACCCCTCAGGCGGCACTGCACCAAAAACCGACATCAGTGTGTAAAGGATATCACCGCATGGGCTCAGGAACACTTCAGAAAACCCATCCATCCATCCCTCCATCCATTCATCTTCTACCACTTATCCGAGGTCGGGTCGCGGGGGCAGTAGCTTCAGCAGGGACGCCCAGTGCCTGCTGAAGTGTTCTGTGGTCCGACGAGTCCACATTTCAAATTGTTTTTGGAAATTGTGGACGTCGTGTCCTCCGGGCCAAAGAGGAAAAGAACCATCCGTGTACCTTTCACCATTAATGCTGAAAGGTAGATACCGGTTTTGGAGAAACCTGTGCTGCCATCCAAGCAACGTCTTTTTCACGGACGCCCCTGCTTATTTCAGCAAGACAACGCCAAACCACATTCTGCACGTGTTACAACAGCGTGGCTTCGTCGTAAAAGAGTGCGGGTACTAGACTGGCCCGCCTGCGGTCCAGACCTGTCTCCCGTTGAAAATGTGTGGCGCATTATGAAGCGTAAAATGCGACAACGCACACCCCGGACTGTAAAACACCTGATACTGTACATCGAGCAAGAATGGGAAAGAATTCCACCGACAAAGCTTCAACAATTCGTGTCCTCAGTTCCCAAACGTTTATTGAATGTTGTTCAAAGAAAAGGCGATGTAACACCGTGGTCAGCACGACCCTGTCCCAGCTTTTTGGGAACGTGTCGCAGCCATCAAATTCCAAGTTCATGATGATTTGCTCAAAACAATCAAGTTGATCAGTTTGAACATGAAATAGCTTGTCTTTGTAGTGTATTCAATTAAGTATAGGTCGAACATGATTTGCAAATCATTGTATTCTGTTTTTATTTATGGTTTAACACAGCGTCCCAACTTCATAGGAATTGGGGTTGTCGATGGGGTCGTGGCCGTGGTCCCAGCGGAACCGCGAAGCACACATAACATCGGCAAGAAGAGTTGATCCGCTAGTACATCTTGTATTAATTAGGAAACACCGCTACAATTATCTAATTAGTTGACAGATGTTATTGTTAAATGTATTCAGCGACGGAGCGATGTTCAGGATTATGTCACAACACAGAATGAACTAACTTCAAATTCAGAAATGGCCAATAAAAACAGAAAAAAAAAAATTTCCTGTATTTTTCCGGAGGATGCGTTTGGGATGAGCCTTTGAATTTGGTAAGAGTGAAAAATGAAGTGAAACAGACAATGATTTGAGTCAATTCTTTCCCAGAATGAGAGTGCTTAAAGGATGAGGAGGATGCTATTGATGCGGCACAGCTTGAAGCTGGCATCGGGCGCGGGTACAGATGGGCCTGGCTCAAGTCGGAGGCCAGAACGACAAAAAGCAAACAAATGAGGAAAATGTCATTCGAATCTCAACTTTGTAGATCAACATGTACTTGAGCGCTCGCTGTAAATAAATGTTTTTCTGCATGAACACATTTTTTTTTTTTTGCCTTATTGTACTCTTCAGTCTTCCAGATTTCTTAATTTATGTTAAAAATCAAGAAAATTCTCTGCGGTGGCTCGGGGGACCCCGCCCAGACCCCTCCTAAAATGTTTTGGGTTTTTTTTTTTGTCACCTTTTTCATGCATTCTGTGTTTGCATGTCTGATTTTCAATTGGTTTCGGAAATCATGGATATCATGTCTTCCGGGCCAACGAGGAAAAGGACAATCTGGATTGTTATCAGCGCAAAGTTCAAAACCATTAACCATTCATGCTGAAATGTCCATAATTGTCTTGCCGCAACATAGCTGTTATCCAAGCAACATCTTTTTCAAGGACATCCCTGATTATTTCAGCAAAACAATGCCACGCTACATTCACATACGCGTTCCAACAGCGCGGCTTAGTGGTAAAAGAGTGCAAGTACTATACTGGCCCGCCAGCAGTCCAGACCTGTCTCCCATTGAAAATGTGTGGCGTATTATGAAGCGCAAAATACCATAACAGACCGCCCGAGACTGTTGAGCAACGGAGGCTTGTACATCAAGCAAGAAAGGGAAAGAATTCAACCTACAAAGCTTCGACAGTTCACAAATGCTAATTGAGTGTTGTAACAAAGCGGTGGACATGCCCCTGTCCCAGTTTTCAGGAACATGTTGAAGGCATCAAATTCAAAACGAGTGTATATTAGCATAAAAACAAACTTTTTCAGTTTGAACATGAACTATCTTGTCTTTGTAGTGCACAGTGGAACCTCGATATAACGGGCTAATAGGGGCGGGGGTCGTCCGATACAGCCAAATGTCCGTTATACTGAAGCACTTTTTTTTTCCCTTTTTTTTTTTTTTGAGGGCATATGCATCCATATTACCGTAATTTCTCTAATGCACATCTAATGCACGTTTTATCGAGGTTCCGCTGTATTAAATTTCATCTCGTAGATTTGGGGTTTGTAAATTGAGACGATCACTCCCCAGTAAGCCGTTATAGTCAGATTAGTCGTTTCGCTGAGGACAAAGACGGCATGCCCGTGAGTATTGCCACATTCTGTCTACGTGTGTTGCTCCGCCCCCCCCCCCCCCCCCCAACCCTAAACAGGAAAAGAGAGATGGTGAACAGAATCATACCCATGACTCTGGCGTGGACTTTGACCACGACGCACACGTCGTCGTCGGCCTCGCTCAGCAGCTGCAGCCGCTCACACAGCACCCCCTCGTGCTGAGCCATATACTCGCACGTCACCTTCAGACCTCCTGCAGGGGCGGAGTGGACAACACACGCGCGCACGTGCACGCCGAGAAGGGATTCAGCTTGACCTCTCATCAGACACATGCACACATAGCTATTAGGTGGTGCTCAGACACCTGCCCTTTCACCCCGGACAAAAAAGGGCCCTTTTTGCCGCACCTTCAGGAGCGGGCGAGACATCGACGACCCGTAGGTGGGGGCTCGGCATCGGTGCCAGACACGCGTCCTTTCCGAGAGCCGGGACCTCGGGCAGGGTGAAGGCAATTTCGTAGCGGTGCTGCGCCTTCAGAAAGCCCACCTGGACAGAGACGGGAGGAAGTTGAATCGAATAGGGGACGCACCTTTGTGTGCGTGCCAAGCTGAAGCATAAAAAGAAGGCTCGGGGTGATTTTGTGCACCGATGATACGATTGTCCTGAGCTTTTCTGTCCGACGCAGGAGATTAACACAGATCAAACTTTAATCTTCCCCGTCGCACATCATGCGAACGGTCCCGACGACAGCTGCCGCGGCAAGGTCGGCGTCACCTTCACCAGGAAGCCGCCGTCATCCTCCGCGGCGACCACGATAACCGAGTCGTGCAGCTCGTCATCGAAGCGGACGCGCGACGGGCCGCCGGCCGCCGGGGGTCTCCCGGAGAAGCGAACGCCTCCCGCCTCGGCGGAGCCTGAGGAAGAGCAAGGAGGGAGTTTGGCAAATGCGCTCATTCGCCAGCCCCATTTCCCAGATTGCATTTGGAGCAATTCTGTGACCTTGGATCTAAAAAAAAAAAAAAGGCAGACCACTGTGAACTTCGAGATACAATTTTTTTAAAAAGTCCGCTGGATATTATACCGAGGCTTCTCATTGTAATATAGAAACATTATAACCATCATAAACAACTAACGTGCCACAGCGCAGGTGTTGTATGCAAATTCCTGCGTTGTAAACATACCCTGAACGCATCCGGCGCATCTTGCAGCAAGCGTGTGACGCATGTTCTTCTGCCCTCCCTGAGCCCGTTTCAAGCCGTTTAATGACACCCAATTTGGACTAAACGCAAAACAAAAAGAATTGAATACATTGTATGTTGAAATACAAGACATTGTTATCGAGATTGCTAGCTTAATGCTAACACTCAACGGAAAACCCCATTGACAGGCTAGCTAAAGTCGGCATTCGAACATTCACACACAAATGCCAAAGCAACACCGAGACGGCAATACTCACAGCCACATAATCTTCCTAATCTGTGAAAAACTAGTTGAATAAAGTTCTATCGCAACGCTCTTCTACTACTATTTCGAACTGCTCTGAGTGCCAGAGGACTCTGCATCTTTTTGCACAATTGTCAAAAAAATGTATTGAAAGAAAATGTACCGGCTTTACCAGATAACGAGCAACCTTTTATTGCTCAATGACTGTTTTTTGGTCAATGTCTTTCTGTCTCCAAAGCGTTCTCTGTCAATCGACCGTCTGTTGTCGGAGTGGAGCGGCTCCAAGTCCCGGAGACAAATTCCTTGTGTGTTTTTTGGACACACTTGGCAAATAGAGATGATTCTAAACAACTGATCTGGAAACTGGACCAGCTGGGTCTCATCGGCAACGGGGTCGAGACAGACGACAGGAGTGAGGTGAGCCGCCTGACCGGGTGGCGCATGGACAACAATCTCTCCCTGAACGTGGAGAAAACCAAGGAGATTGTTATGGACTTCAGGAGCACACACTCCCACCACGCGCCCCTGAACATCAACGGCGCTGCGGCGGAGAGGGTGCGCAGCACCGAGTTCTCACCCGGACGCTAAATTAATTTACTTCCACCCGCGGCCAGCCTGAAGAGTCTCACCAACAAAGACTTCTGCTTTCTCCGCTGTTTTCAGTGGCATTTGTTCCTTCTGTCTGGGACAACGGATGGAGCACTAGCAACACCCACAGGTAGTGGGAAGGTACTGCAAGCCTGGATCGTCACTGGACTTGAACGTGATGTCATGTTTTAAGAACTTTGCATGAACGCCACCAGCGTTACCATCACAATAGCGCCACTAGCGACTGTCTGATGTCAAATCCGTTTGCCAACTGAGCCGGATGAGACGTTTCACCCCGCACGACACAAAGGCCACAAATGCAAGTCAGGGGTGAGCCTCGGGCATCTCGGGGAACAGCACCAGCGCCACCACATCAAACACACCACCTGCACCCTGTGAAAGTCAGGCTGAAGCAGTGGAGTTCTGTCATCGTATGCTCCAGCTGCAGCAACGCGACTCATGTCAAAATGAGACACAGTTTGGTCAAATCCTATCAAGAATGAACACATTTTGGGAATATGTGCAAAGCATCCTGCCCTTCTGGAATGTTTTAGTCAATTAGTCAAACATTATCTGCCCTGCAGGTTGGGGGGCATCTTGCTCTCCCGGGGGCGGTTTGGCTTTGGTGTCATCGGGTCCCCGCGGCCTCCTCCGCGTGGCCGGTTGTCGTGGCGCCTCGGTGGGGCCGGCGGACCGCCCCGGGTCCCTCCGTGTGGGATGCGTCCCGGCCGCCGGGTGGACTCCTGGACTCCGATCGCGCCTCTCGATTGATCGGGTGGGGTCCTCAGTCATGACACACCCCTGGGACTTTTTCGCTGGCTGTGCGGCCCCAAACCATTCATGAATATGCCAACTGCTTGCGTATCCCCTCACTCACACTCTCGTCCTACAGACTTACGATTTACATACTCACTCCCACCACACTTCAGTTGTATCACGGCCCTTGTCCTGCATGCTTCTTCTATTGTCCTCGTCCTGTCCTTCCCTCCCAGGGTGGAGCACTGCTGCCCCATAAAAAGGTTTCATTGTTCTCGATATATGATGATCTTTTGTCTTCTTTTCTCACTCCCCTCCAGAAACTTTGTTCTATTCGATTCTGATTCTCAATAAATAGAAACCACAGCGGGAGCATAAAAACTCCATTGTGACACAGTAAAACCGTTCCGTCATAAAAGGGATACGGATGCCCCATTCTGCTTGACCTAACAGCCGAACAGCACACACAAAAAAAAACCTTATCGTCAAACGTTTCCTACATTCTTGTATCATATGGTAACAGTTGCACATATAAATATATTGGATGATAAAGACAGTATCCAAGGGAAGATAGCATATAGCTAACTAATTGGCCACACAACTTGAAGAAATGCATCTTCCGTGAAATCTAGTGTGTTTTGTACTATTTGGACGACGCGTCTTGCCATCCGCCACCGCGAGTCGGGCCGCGAGGCAGCCGGCGGACGAGATCCAACCCCGCGGCCCATTGCCAGCCCGACCGCGGTTGGAGAGGACGTCGGAGGACCGGTCAAGCGGCCTCACAGTCGCCCGACCGCACGTTGCGGGGGACAAAGAGGGGAAAGGTGTATCCACGGGGGCAGATATTTCATTTGCTTCGGCGGCCACAGAAGCACATTGGCCCTCTGAGGCAAAATCGCCCCGCTGGCACGACTCACGGTCATCACGCCGTCGCTGGAAATTCCGCTTCCGAGCCGTGAGAGGAAGCGGCCTCCGCGTATTTGCTTGACAGCCGGAAGGTCCGTGGAGGCGGGATTTTCAGAGCTCTCAGCTACACACTCGCAGCGTCAGAAAGGTGAAAGTAGGTCTCGAAATTTCTTTCGCCATTCATTCACTGTCCCGCTGACGAGAGTCCTTTCTGTGACGTGTCAAATTGACGGGACATTTTTTTCTTTTGCTCCGTTCGAGGATATTGGGCTGAATTCAGGTGACATTTTCAGGATGACCCTAAAAGGCACGACTTCTCTAACCTTTCCAGGCGAACTTCATTTGACTTTCTCTTAGCGTTTGAATCGACATCCCCCCAAAAATTTGCTGGTTGAATTGCGATCGTTATTTGAACCTTTTTAATAACGCTGTCCACATTTTGACGAGAAATTAAGTGCATCTGGAAAGGTTTTAGTGCAGTTTAGATTCATAGTTAGATTTCAACCAGGATCCCCCCCCCCAAGGTGAGGCGGACGAAATGGCCGGCGAAAGCGAAGCTGCGGCCCCCGCGACCCGACCTCGGACGAGCGGAAGTAAATGGATGGATGGAATCTAAGAGTCCACTCCGACGCGCGTTGTATATTACGATGCTCGGCTTGGAAAAACATTATCGAAGGGCCCCTATTCTGTTCTGCTCCGTCTGTCTGGAATCCCGTCGACACTGACGTGACGCGGTGTCCATTCCCGGGGGTAGAACGAACATCGACCAACGGGTGGGAGCAAACGGAGTCGGCACTCACTCTTTTCCTTTGCGGCGGCCATGATCCCGAGAGCACAGCGGACGCCGTCTCGCAGCCTGGCCGTCACCCACAACGGCGTCTCACCTTGGCAGCCGGCTGGAAGAGGAGACCAAATAAAAAAAGCAATGATCGAGATGCTCGCGAACCAGGAGCGCAGATGTGCAGCAAGTGGAGCAAAACGAGTCAATAAGAGGATTAGGTGGACGGTGGCCACGTCCCATGTCATCGTCGCCGCTCTTGCGTTGGCTCTCATCAGAACCGCGATTACGAACCACTGCGGCAAATGACCCGTTTTCAACTTCGTCCGAAAATTACAAATCGAAAAAAATATATATATCTTTCTGCATGTATCTATGCCAGCAACACACAATGACAGGCAGATCAATTAAATGCTCTTCCACACACTAACGTGGCCCAAGCCCAGCCGCGAATAGCGGAAAAAACTCCTTGACTGACGCGCCCCCTCAAAATAGTTATTAATACACCTGGTACCTTGATTTATGAGTATACTCAATTCTGTAAGCAATAAGATAGTGAGTGACTAGTGGCAGACAGTGAACAATGGATTCTTCCAAAAAAAGGTTTCAAGCTGTTTATTGCTACTCCCAGTTTAAGTTTCCCGTCAATCTAAACAGAAAACAAACAGAACGACATGCTGCGTATTTTGAATGACCGCATAACAGTCTCTTGACCGTCAAGGAAGCACGGGTATACCGGCCTCGCATCGTCTGAGCTAAACTCTGGAAACTCTTTTTCCATTCCATTTCCTGAGCCGCTATAACAGTTGAAAACAAGATCTCCGTCGCATAAGAGCTCCACGGGGAGCCGCCATATTTATGCCGTGCGCGCAAACGATGACTTCACCGCGCATTTACGTCAGGACGAAGGATGCGCAGACCGCTTTTCCCGCCTCTATACCGAATGGCGAAATTGTACTTCCAAACAGTTTGGCAAAAGGAACGTCGCACCCTCGCGAAACCGAATGAAGTTGCATTCGGACTCGGCCCGTTTATTCCAACTGAGGTTTTTATAGAGAGCGTTTTCATTTGGTTTGTGCTTCTAAACCGATTCTAATCGGAATAGAAGGTTTAAAGAATTTAAAGATTTAAAAGCAATCAAATACATTCAAAATAAAGGCGGGCCTTATTTTTCATGATTTCAGGGGGATTACAAAAACAACATTATTTGTCGTGATATTTTTTAAGCAAATATATATCGTCTTAAAGATAAAGATGATTCTGATTCATAAAAGTGTTATTGTGACATGCCTAGTGTTTGTCTTGTTTTAGCTGACAAAATATAATATTAAAGTTGACAAAATCTCGAAACTGTATTTGACTAAAATAAAAAGTGTGTAAAGGGCATAATCTGTATGTGAACTTTCACATTATACAGATTTTTGTTTTTTAAAGTGTGATATAAGTACCATAAGTGAGATGCGACCTCCCTCTAGTGGTACATGAAGGAATCACTGAATTAAATTTTTTTCTTTATGTTACAGTGGTTTGTTTATGCTTCTCCTTTTTTTTTTTTTTTTCCCCTCCATCCAGTAGAAAACATTTGAGTGACGCTGGAGAGACGACGTCTTTCGGTTGTTTTTTTTTCATGTCAGTGTTACAAAGACTAACCCGAATTTGCACATTTATCACGATTTGAGGGGCAACATTACTGCCTTCTATTTGCACGAGTGGGACTGTTTACATCACAGTATTTGTTATGAAGTCATTTAATTCCAGTAAGTTGGCACCCATTGTTTCCGTCTCAAGTAATGTTGGTTATACAAGACAAATCACTAAAAAGAGCCACTTACTGATTGGAGAAGCTCAAAGTGGGGGTTTACACATTCCTCCTTTGGCTTTGGCTTTGGCGTCGTCGGCAGCGCGTTGCTTGTATGTTTCCTTCCGCATCAACTCAGCTTTTCTCCTCCCAGCCCTCGCCATTCCATTTCCGCGTTTGGGTCACGTGACCCAACCCTATTCTCCTCCCAGCCCTCGCCATTCCATTTCCGCGTTTGGGTCACGTGACCCAACCCTATTCTCCTCCCAGCCCTCGCCATTCCATTTCCGCGTTTGGGTCACGTGACCCAACCCTTTTCTCCTCCCAGCCCTCGCCATTCCATTTCCGCGTTTGGGTCACGTGACTTGTCGGAACAAACGGTTATGTGGCGCCCCCCGCTGGCGCGAATTGGCTTTGCTGACGTCGATAGCTGATTGACAGGGACCTACCTCCCTATTTTTCAGTACGTGTCGACTTGAGCAATGTTTTGTTAAATTAGGTGTCCCGTGCCGAATACAGCCACGCTTAAAGTACTCGTTTCAAATAGTTATTGATTCTTTACAATTCCAGGCATTCTGACACTGCAAAAATTCGAATTAAATATAAGAAGTATATACTTGTTTGGAGATGATTCAGACGAGAAACAAGTGAAATGGTCTACCATTGCAGTAGGAGAATTGCACCGAATGTTTCTTAAAATAAAGAAAAATATGTTGGCACCCCAAGAGAAACCAGGTTAAATAAGTGGTGAAATACCCATTAAAATAAAATACACTCAAAATTAGCTCACGTGTATATATATATATATGTGTGTGTGTGTGTGTGTGTGTGTATTTATACTCCATTTTAGTAAAAAGATCTTAAGTCCAGAACAACTAAGCAAGCTATTTCTTCCTTCTTCACGAATGATGAGTTGTTCTCACTAGAAGTGTAAAGTTTGGCATGAACAGCGAGCAGGGGGGTCGGCGGCCAAGTGAATAAGTGCTTGAGGGTTCTCTGCATCCTTTGCTCAATTGTCTTTGTAGCAGAGTTACGGCAGTGTTGGTCACTTGAACTTGCTTGAGGACTTTGCGTATTTGCACGAGAGTCACTGTGTCACTGTGACATTGCTCAGTGAGGCTGTGCACTTTTGTGTTTAGGTCCTAAAATTATATTTTGTCACTGTGGCTCGTTTGCCGTTGTACTCGTTGCTCCGACGGCCAGGAACAAATTCCTTGTGTGGTTTTACCGTACGGCGGCACGGCGGGCGACCGGTTAGAGCGTCTGCCTCACAGTTCTGAAGACCGGGATTCAAATCCCGGCCCCGCTTGGGTGGAGTTTGCATTTTTCTCCGCGTGCCCGCGTGGCTTTTCTCCGGGCACTCCGCTTTCCTCACACATCCCAAAAGCAAGCGTGGTAGGTCGATTGAAGACTCTCAATCGCCCGTAGGTGTGAATGTGAGTGCGAATGCTTGTTTGCTTTAAAGTGCCCCGCGATTGGCTGGCGACCGGTTCAGGGTGTGGCCCCGCCTCTCGCCCGAAGATAGCTGGCATAGGCCCCGGCACGCCCGTGACCCTAGTGAGGAGAAGCGGTCCCATCGAAATGAAGAATTTTCAACGGGTGAGGTCGTGCACATACAGTAGCTCCTCCGTGAGGGTCGCCTCTGCCAGATGGTGTTCTGATTTGTCCAACCGTTTGTCTTGCACCAAAGAGGATCATCTCAAAGGCGATTCCCGGTTGGACGTGAACATGCCGGCGTTCTGTCGAATCACGCTCGAAGGTTTCGGTGTGGGTGAAGTCATTGAATTCAAAATAAAGTCATTTCATTTCAGTAAGTCAGCACCCGTTATTTCTGTCATGTTGTGAGATGTTGGTTCGACCGGACCGATTAGAATCCACGACCTGACGAGAGCGGTGATTGCCAACCTCGATGGAGCCAAGGAACCTATTTTACAATTGAAAAATCTCACGGCACGCCGACAAACAAAAATGTCGCAAAAAGTGGATCCATGAACGACAGTATTGACTTCCTGCCATCTCATAGAAGACCATTCATCATTTGCTGTGTCTGTCACTATGCCTCACTGGCATAAATAGAGGAACAAAGACACATTTTCTTATTGTAACTATATTACAATAAAATATAAATATAAAAAAAATATATTAAAAAAAAGGGGAAAAAATGTACATATACAAATATAAATATATATATATATATATGTATATATATATATAAATACAAAATATACAAATATATCAAATGTAAATATGAGGCTATCATGGCAAGGTCGGCGTGCCCATAGAAGGCAATGCGGGTTAGGGTTAGCCCTGTTTTGTCAACGCCAAAGCGTATGCTAACAGTACAAGACGTCGACACAATCAATAAATCCAATTCAAAAAGCAAACAGACGCGAAACGAAATCCACGTGAAAGGAACTCCCAGTTCCCTTGTCGGCAAAGGGTTCCTCAGCCGCACGCAGCACAACGCACCGCATCCTCGGTCTTTTGGTTTTCTTGCGCTCCGCACACACAAACACACACGACGACTTTGACCTTCCTAGCTTAGCGTCGCCGTCGGCACGGAGCGCAAAACGGGCGGGTCGCATCTGCCTAACAAATCTGTGTTGGCCCTCGCTCGGGAGGAGGGAGCCTTTGCGAAAAGAGGTCGAAAGGTTGCGTCGACGCAGCGTCCCGAAGCCGGCTGAGAGTTCAAACGACCTCCTTTGTTGGGGATCACCGTCGTCCGTTCAACCGTCGTGTCCGGCCGCGACCCGTTGAAGCTTCTCGGCCTAGTTTAGCTTAGCTTGCTAGCTAGCGCATCGCAAAGAAACGCTTTTGTGGGCGTGTGTGATCGAGCGTGAGCAGATCCCGTGTTGTGTTTATCGCGTGGAAATGCGGACAAGAACTTTGTGGCGCAAAAGAGGAGAAGGAGCCTCAACGGCATCGACCGGACGCTCTTCGCAAGAAGCGGCCTCCGGTTGGGTTCCACGTAGCAGGTTTGTTCACGTATTCCGCTCACTGAGGAACTCATCATCATTCTGTTTTCAATTTACAGCGGCTGAAATAAGGGTTGAACACGTCACCGTGTTTCTCACTCAATATATTTCCAAAGGTGCTATTGACATGAACGTTGCACCGGATGTTGGGAACCACCCAAGTCATCCAGACATACGAAGAAAGTCGAACAAATCAGATCAGAATTGAAGTTGTGTGGAAAAACGTGAAATGACACAGGGAAAAGGTATTGAACACGCCAACTGGTATTTATTTAATACTTAGCACAAAAGCCTCCGTCTGCAAGGACGGCTTCAAGACGCCTCCTGGAAGGAGAAACTAGTCATTGCTCTGGGGTGAGTTTCGACCCATTCCTCCACACAAACAGTCTTCAAATCTCGGAGGGTCCAGTGGGCCTCTTGTAAGGACCTCGGGTCTCAGTTCTTCCCAAAGATTTGCGGATCGGATTCAAGTCAGGCGATCGGCCGGGCCGTTGGAGCGGCTTTATCCTTTTCCCCTCGGCAATAGGTTTTGGATCACGATCCCGCTGAAACGTCCGCCCCCGTTTCATTTTCATCCTCCTCGTAGATGGCAGCAGATTTTTGTCGAAGGATTTGGTCCGTTTTTCCTTCCTTCAATAACGCGACGTTTACCGGTAGCGTTTGCCGGGAAGCGGCCCCTCACCATCGTGTTCCCACCTCCGAACTTCACACTTCACGCTTGCTGTTTTTAGGGTGCTGTGCAGTGCCATTTCTCCTCCAAACGCGGTGTTCGTGATGGGATCCAAACAGTTCAGTTTGACTCTCACCAGACCAGAGTGTATTCTCCCAGTATTTAACCGGCTTGTTCAGCCAACTTGAAACGAGCTTTGACATGCTTTTTTTCTTTCTTCAGCAACGGGGTCTTGCGTGGCGAGCGTGCATACGGGCCACGGCCAGTGCATCATTCGCTGTTTTCCCTGTGACGACAGTAACTGCCAATTGCAGGTCTTCTTGAAGCTCTCCACAGGTGGTCCTTGGCTCTTGGACAACTCTTCTGATTATTCTTTGCACTCCTCTGTGAGAAATCTTGCGAGGAGCACCCGATCGAGGCAAATCTACGGCGGTGTGACTGGCTTTCCGCTTGGGTATCGTGGCCCCCGCCGTCCGCGCTCACTGGAACGTTCAGAAGCTTCGATATGCGCCTGTAACCGATGCCATCGTTATGTCTTGCAACAACGACTTGGCGATGGTCTTGAGACAGCTGTTTGCTCACACCCATCACGAGATGTGTCTCGACCCTTGCCAACGAGACCTTTTTGTGGGTCATCAATTAGCAATTGGCGTACGTAATGAAGTGTTTTTGTACATCATGTGCCTTTGACAGGTGGGGCCCGGTAGTGTGGCGTGTGACCTGAGCGATTTTGTGGGTGAGCGACTGGGTGTGAGCTGTGGCTGACAGCAGCTCCCGCATGAGTGTAATCATGGAAGTCGTGGGGTCGCTGTTTCTCCACCGATGGCACTGGGTTTACAAACATGCAAACATAGGAAGTGTGCGTGATGCATTTAAAATCCAGGGGGGCAGGCAGGGCGCACGGACCGGGAAACAGACGCGCTGTAACCCGGTCCGACACCCACACCCTCCCGATCCCATCCCAGTCCCCCAGGAACCCTTTCATACGTGTATGTGCCCAGATGTGAGGAGCGACAGCGGGGCCCCACCGCTCCCACCGGCAGCCGGAGCGGGGGACCCAGGCGGGCGCCAGCTGGCACCGCTCCGGCACCCACGGAACATGGGCGAGTCACCATCGCACCGCCGGTACTCCCCAGGTGGTCGCCCCAGCGGTTCTCCCCCACCCCCGAGATCGGGAAGGAGTGAAGAAAGTCCCCCGCCCCCACAGACGCCGGAACCACAAACAATAACGGTCGAGTTATTGTCAAACGGCACCCTACCCATGCAAAGGAATCTAGAGTCTAGATTTAGCATGTGGAGGAAAGATGACCAGCTATCTAGTCGATTTTTCAAACATTTGTTTTCTTTGAGTCCGTGGTGACCATGTTCTGCGCCTCCATCGTTGAGGCGGCCGGCCAGAACTGTGGCCGTAAGGTGTTAGATGCCCGTCGTGGCGGCAATCCCTGAACCCGTTGGTGGACACCCGTGGTAAGGGATGCCGTCAAGCCGAAGAAGCTGATGGGTACCGGCTGGCCAAGCGCAACGCAGCTTTGGTGGTCCCGGGCGTGGGAGGAGTCCGGTGAGGCCATGGAAAACGACGTCCGGGTTGCTTGGGGGAAATTCTGGTCCGCCATCCAGGGTGTCTCAGGAGGGGGAAGCAGTCCGCAATCGATATTGTGGAAAGTGGGGACGGGGCGCCGCCGACCTCAGCTCGGGACGTTGCGAGTCGGTGGGCCGAATACCTCGAAGGCCTCAATTTTACCGACGCGCCTTCCCAGGTGAAAGCGGAGTCCGACGCCTATCGATGGTGTCGAAGTCACCGACGTATTTAAAAAGCTCCTCGGTGGCAGGGGCCCCGGGGTGGATGAGATCTGCCCGGAGTTCCTGAAGGCTCTGGATGTTGTGGGGCTGACCTGCTTGACCCGCCTCTGCAACTTTGCGTGGACATCGGGGACAGTGCCTCTGGATTGGCAGACTGGGGCGGAACCACTTACTCACGTGACGTCGGCCACGCAGTGCGTGAAACCAGCTCACAGTCCGGACGACAGAAAAACCTGAATCTTCTCACATTCCATTGTAAATATTTGAGATGAGCATTGCAAGTCCTTCAGCGAGTCAGTCCTATTGTATGACCGTTTTTGACCGCACACTTCGGTAGGAATAATTAACCCACAATGCATTGCGCGGAGCCACTGATGGCGTAGTGGTACACTCGCTTGACTTCGGCGCGGGCAGCGTGGGTTCAGTTCCCACTCAGTGACGTTGTGAATGTGAGTGCGAACGGTTGTCCGTGTCTATATGTGCCCTGCGACGGACTGGCGACCAGTTCAGGGTGTAGTCCGCCCTTCGCCCGCAGTCAGCTGGGATAGGCTCCAGCGTCCTGCGACCCTAACCAGGATAAGCGCTGTTGAAAATGGATGGATGCATTGCGCGCTTGACGCCAGTAAAACTATCTTCTTACGTGTGAATAAAAAAGCTTCTCGACTCTCTGACAGTGGCCAAGAAGTTGTTCTCGCGCCACCATACTAAGGAGCATCTCAATTGGACCATCAAACATCGACGTGTGCAGTTGTGAAGAATTGACGGTGTTGTTTTCAATGGGGTTTTATTAAGCATTAAGCATAAAGCGGACGTGCTGTGATATGATTGATGCGTGACGCGCCAATGACGCTCCAAGCACGTCCGTTGCTCTCCTCGATCAGAGCTCTGGTGGGAGGGGCTAACATAGAGCGAGTGGACTGAGGAGATTGCAAATCGACAAATAAGACTTGTTTTTCCTTCCTGCGTCTTGCAGACGTCCGTGAAGATCTTCGCCCTGAGCAGCCGGCGCCAGAGTCCCCTTACATTAAAGGGGAAGAGGAGAATGAAGAGCTCTGCTCCATTAAAGAAGAGGAGGCAGAGGCCCCTCACGATCAAGAGACAGAAGATTCTCCTCGCATCAAAGAGGAGTCAGAGCAGCTTCGCATCCAAAGGGAGGAAGAGCCGCCCTACATTAAAGAGGAAGAGGAGGATATCACCATGTTAACATTGGATGTTGTCCATTTGAAAAGTGAAGCTCAAAATGAGGAGAGCAGAGAGGCGGAGCCTCCGAGCAGCAGCTCAAGTCAACACGTGCCAATAGAGACAATAGAAGGTCACGGAGACCGCCGTGGAGGAACACAAGCAGACGGCCTCTTAGCTCCACTGTCAGATGGTGACGACATGACGTCGCGCTCTCCTCACACCGGAGACGACGATGTTGACGAGGCGTCTAAAGGCGATAGGACATGTCACGCTGATAGCGAACGATGGAAATGTTCTCAGTGTGGTAAAACCTTTGGCTACAAGAGCAGCTTGAAAATTCATACGATTAGCCACACTGGCAAGAAACCTTTTGCCTGCTCAGCTTGTGGTCAAAGATTCTCTCATAAGAGTAACTTAAAAAGTCACACAAGAACACACACCGGTGAGAAGTCGTTTGCCTGCTCAGTTTGTGGTCAGAGATTCTCTCATAAGACAAACTTAAGATGTCATACAAGGACACACACTGGAGAGAAACCTTTTCCCTGCTCAATTTGTGGCCAACGGTTCTCCAATAAGAGTAACTTAAAAAGTCACACAAGAACACACACTGGTGAAAAGTCTTTTACCTGCTCGGTTCGTGGTCAAAGATTCTCTCATAAGACAAACCTAAGTCGCCACACAAGAAGACACACTGGAGAGAAACCTTTCGCTTGCTCGGTTTGCGGCCAAAGCTTCTCTCAGAAGGGAAGCGTAAATCGTCACCGAAGAACGCACACTGGGGAGAAACCTTTTGCCTGCTCAGTTTGTGGCCAAAGATTCTCTCAGAACCAACATGTGAATGCACACAAGTGTGTCGGCGAGAATGGCAGTGCTCACTGAAGGTTTCGCCTCTCATCTGAGCAGGCCTCATCAGGGATGAGTGTCTTCCATATAGCTTCTTCAAGGCTTCCTGCGGACAGGTTTCGAGAAGCAGCACTTGTGCTAAAACGGTTGTCGCAATACATCTGCTTGGTCCATTGTTTTTGTGACGTGCGTACCGAATAACCAAATAATTGACTGAAGTAGACTTTGACTTGTTGGGGCAAGATGGAAAAGTGTAATCCTGTATAAAATGGACATACATTTTGTCATGTAATGTATTATGTGACGATATCACACTTTGCCGTTTCTCCTCCATGTATTTGTATTTGCTTGTATTGTTCCTCAGCCCGACCAGAGGGCTTACATGTAGGAACGGACACTTCCTAGCTAGGTGTATGGCAAAGATGCCATTTTAAATATGGAGAAGAAATGCGCACGTCTGCCATATTTTCCCCTGTGCTTAAGTCACAAAAAGGCCTCCAGTTCTGCGCCCGTTCTGCTGTCCATTTCTATCATTTGCCTACCTTCTGACCACGTGCGCACTTTGGGTGGAGTAAGCCTGAGGCGTGGGCGTTCCCGCTCATATCTGGCCTAACTCGTATTCTACCGACGACTTAAGCGCTCGTCCTCATGCGCACTCCAAAGGTTGTAGCAAGTCTATAGTGCCCTGGGAAGTCGAAACATCAAATTGCCCGTTTCGATTCGCTTCTGCGCTCCGAGCCTCCGACGGCTGCTGACGGACACCTGGCCTATTTTCGTTCAACGGCCGTAATGTGTCCCGACCGTCAACATGTTATGTCATATGAATTCCTTTTCATGCACCCGCAAGCAGCATTTTCGCCTCAAACGTGCCGCATGGCGGTTGAGCGTTTGTCTGAAAGCGCCGCTCAAAACAACTGCAGTCATCGAGACGGTGCGATGGCGTCTTAGATTTGGAATCGTTTTGTTTATATTTGATCGATGTCGGTGTTTGTGAAATGTGTCAAAGTGACGCATGTGCAGCAGTGACGTGCGGTGAGGTTCATCAGTTTACTATCCACATGCAGTGGAAAGAAAAGACCGCCAGGGGGCAGTGAGGCTGTGCCTCACTTGCCTACCCTGACCGCACGTGTGCGTGCGTGCGTGTGATGTGCAGGTGCAGGTGCCGGTGTGGTCGTTGGGCAATGCTGATCGACGGCTGACTCAATCGCTTTCTTATTGATGGCCTTCCAAACGCGTTTAGTCACAAGCAAAGTATTCTGATTCAATAACATATTGGACAGTATGTATTTAATAGAGATTAGAGAATACAAAAACACATGCTCCTTCTAAGTAGCCCGCTAGACGAGCGGTGCTCGTGTCTCACAGGCGAGCGCCAACTTCGGTTTCCTCTACGGGGGTTCATTTAACATTGAAAGGGTGACATTATTCAGATGGACGTCAGTGGCGTTCACATGTCTCGGGAAAACTCCGCCTTCCAGGAATTCCTTCACGGTGTCCTTACGGGTGAATCGGCGCACCTTGAAAGTGTGCAAGCCAGGCGCATCAAATAGAGACTTACGCGCCGACGGGGGAATATGGCCCTAAGTGCATGAAAGTGGCAGTAGGCAGGCCCAAAAAATGTAAATTTGACACATCACAGAGAAGAGTAATGTTAAAAAGCCTACCAAATTTGAATTGAAAAAAAAAAAAGAAGAAGAACGACTACGTATATAAAATCAGGTTTCAAGACTAAGGGCCACCTCTCAACTCTCAGACGCTGCGGGCGTATCGAATGGATGCTCCGAAAGCAATCGAACGTACCGAGGGGGTCATGGCTTATACGATGTAAAATCACGGTAGGAGGCTCAACTTCTTGTTGTGGACTGTAATCATAAAAATAAGCACACGTCAACTGAGCCACGTTGCTGGTGACATCGAGTCAGCGCCGATCACGGCGCCTGACGACAGCGGGGCGGTACGATACGAGGAAGCCCGGGTCGTTAGACAGTCGATCGGCACGCGTGCGTCGAGTCGCCCGCCGAGCCGCGCTGTTTCCGGTGAAAGGTTATCATGTTGATGTTCAGCTCGCCATCTGCGTGCGTCTGTAAAAAGTCAATCCGTCGCCTTTTTATTTCCTACATTTTTGGGAGTTTAAAAAATCTGAGGCATCCATCGAAGACACATTTTCGGAGTGTAGCCGTCGTTAGCTTACGAACTGCACGCTGGAGTGGTAAATAAGCCTCGTTATGGAAGCGAAGCACAGCTAACTCACAACTGAGCAGCATGGCCAAACAAAATGACGTCACTTTGTATTTATATCGTGGGGGAGGGAACTCGCGTTACAATGTATACGCCCGGGCGGCGTTTTAACCCCGCCCACAATAGCAGGAAAATTCAAACAGTGAAACAAATGCTCAACAATTCAGCACTTGATATTGTTATACATCGATCGGCATACGTTTGATCTCATCTTCAAACATATTTCATGTATTTACAAACAAAACCGCTCGGAGCCTTTGTAAGTGCAAGAACTCCTTTTGTGCATTTTTGTACGCAGATCCCCAAATGAATGAGAAGGGTCCATGACTCGGCCCACTCGCTTACCTGTACGATACGGTGAAGTATAGGGCACGGACGTTCACTCTGGTTTGTCGAAGGAGCCGGTGCATCTGCCCTGTCCTGTCCTGCGTCGTGGGTCCGCCGTCCAGAACGACAGCCTCTCGTCCAAGCCGCCGCGGGCCTTTGAAACACGAGTAACCCGTCCGTGTTCGATACGTCCATGTTTTTGGAGGACCTGCCTTTTTTTTGTGATTTGAAAGGATCTGTCAGCGGTGCTTGTGAAGACGCAAAATCACTGTTGTGTGTAAACCTTTCATGAGATCGGCCACTGCGCGGTTCCCGCCCGGCACGCGTCGCGGCCTGCAAGGCTGAACTCTTTTTCCATGATAAGGACGTTAATCGCTATCGTTTAAGTGTTTGCGTTACCCGTAGTTTGTTGAACGTGTGTCTTAATGAACTGTTGGCTTAAATTTATGTTGGGCGTATTTCACACGAAACCGTGATTGTTACGTGTGCGGTACAATCAAATCCCAGTCAGTTCCGCTGAACGCGAAGCAAAAGTAAGCGTTACCTGCCGTCTCACCAGGATATGTTAGCGTTCTCCTCCTGGTAATTACTCGACGAATCCTCCTTCGCCATCTTTGCAAGTACGGCTGGGGGGGAATCGGCGACGTCGACCGCAAAAATTGGTCGCCCTAAACCATGTTCGGCCGCTGTCTCGTCTAAGGCTCAAAGGTTCCTAATAAAACACGTTTTTTGGCTTAAAACTGTCCAAATTCTGGGCTTTTTTTGGGTTGATTTTGATGTCTTTCGTCAAAGACAAAGCATTTGACAACAATGATGAGAGGGCTGAAATTTTAGCCGGAGAGTTCTTCGTGCGGCACGGCGGCCGACCGGTTAGAGCGTCACAGCCTCACGGTTCTGTGGACCCGGGTTCCGTCCCCGGCCCCGCCTGTGCGGAGTTTGCATGTTCTCCCCGTGCCCGCGTGGCTTTTCTCCGGGCACTCCGCTTTCCTCCCACGTCCCAAAAACATGCGTGGTAGATGAATTGCCAACTCTAAATTACCCGTAGGTGTGAATGTGAGTTCAAATGGTTGTTTGTTCGTAGGTGCCCTGCGATTGGCTGGCAACCAGTTCAGGGCGTACCCCGCCTCCTGCCCGATGACAGCCGGGATGGGCTCCGGCACGCCCGCGACCCGCGTGAGGAGAAGCGGCTCAGAAAATGGATGGATGGATGGATGGATGGAGTTCTTTGTTTTTCTTCTTCTTGTTTGGTCCTTTTCGGCTGTTGGGTCAAGCAGAACAGAGGATCTGTATCCCTTTGATGGCGTAACAGTTTTACCGTGTCACAGTGGAGTTTTCCGTTGTGGTTTCTTGGTCCTGTAATTGATATTTATTGAGGATCAATGTCGATCAGTTGAACAGAACAAAGATTCTAGAGGGGAGTGAGAAAAGAAGACGAAAGACAGAGCACTAATTGTAAACAAGAGGAGAACAGTAAATCATTACATATGTGGAACAATGAAACATTAGATATGAGTGTTGTATGGGGCAGTAGTGCGACACCCTGTGAGGGAAGGACAGGACAGGACAGGACAGGACAAGGAGAAGAAGCAAGTGTCGTGAACCCGGCTGTACAACTGAAGAGTGGTGGGAGTGACCATGTAAATTATCAAAGTCTATAGGACGAGAGTGCGAGTGAGGGGATACCCAAGTAATTCGACCCCCACATAAGCGGAAGAGGGTCCCAGGGGTGTGTGCCTGCGGACACATGCGAGTGAATTGAACTGTAAATGCTGCGCCTGCACCGCGGTGGCTGAGGACCCCACCCGATCAATCCAGGGGCGGGACCGGGCCCAGGAGTCCACCCGAGAGCAGCCCGGCGGACGGGACACGGGGCGGTCCGCCGGCCCCGCTGAGGCGCCACGACAACTGGCCACCCGGTGTTTGTTTTTCCAGTTTCATGGAATTGTTTTCTTAGCGGTAGCTAACGCGACGAGTAACGATTGTGAATATTTATTCGGGAGGTCGACGAAGCTTAAGTCGCCAAGTCTGCACAATCTTGGGGAAAGTGGAATCCTGAAATTCAAAATAGAAGACAGTTTCATGTGTAACCGAAGACCAAAACCATTGAATTGGTGTGCATTCCCATACAGCGAGAAAATAGGTGTCTGGGGTATTTTGGGTGCATTGCGCGCATATATTAGATGGCGAGACGCCCATTTTATGCATAGCGTACTGAGTCAAGTGTGTTCTCTGGAGCACTTTATATTGTGTAAGAGGGTTAGGTTTTCAGGTTTTTTTTGGTCATTCGAAACATATCGTTACATATCTGGATCCAGTAGTTCCGTTCAGCGGTCGTCTTCCCATTTAGTGATTGGCAAGTGCATTGATTTAGTGCATGAAATGAATTTCTCAACTTTTGAGAGATTTCTTTTCCTTCGCGGACCAAGCGTCACTATTTGCTTGACAAACTCCGGCAGTTCCAGGGTGCTCTGGAGTGTTGGTATTCTTTTTTAAATTGCTGCTTTGGATTTACTGCATTCCGCCGGTTATTTGGAATTCTTGGAACGGTTCGTCACGTGTCCTAAAAACATTATCGTTAAATAGTTGTTGTCGGTGGTCAATTCCATGTTGTTCCCATGTACTAAAATGAAGGGGGATATCATTCGTGTGGAAATCTGGACGGGAGCTGATTGAGATCCCGTAGATTCTAAACTTTCCCAGCAAGCCGTTAAGGTGGATGCGATTATTGGGTTCTTGAAGCATTTATGAAGTTTAACACGATGAATAAATGGGAGTTTGGTGTCGTTGCAGTCGAGAACGATGCTCCTCATTGTGGTGCGTCCATTTGATGAGGTATTGTCATTGCTTAGCTCAACAATAGTGTTTCCAGTTGGGAGCATTTAGGCCTCCCGCCTGTTTACTTTTGAGGACGAGTGTATTAACTCATTCTATTTTTACATTTCTTTTCATAAATATTTATGACAGCAGAATCAAATGTTTGAAGCCATTTCAATGTGAATCATTGAGAATAAAGAATCGATTGGAGGTAAGGTTTTCCTTTTTATTGTGGCTATTCCTCCCGGTAGTGATATAGGCAAGTTATTCCAGCGTCTTAAATCAGCTGATATTTTTTCCAGACGTGGTGTGCAATTTTGATTGGTTGGTTAGCTCTGTGTATATTGATACCTAAAAGCATGTCGAAGCCCGTCTAAAGTTTGATGAACAACATTTGGACAAGTCAGTTAAATACTGGGAGAACGTAGTCTGGTCGGATGAGAGCAAAATTGAACTGTTCGGATGCCATAATGCACGCCGCGTTCGGAGGAGAAACGGCACTGCACGTCACCCTAAACAAAACACCATGCCAACAGTGAAGTTCGGCGCTGGGAACACGATGGTGTGGGGCTGCTTTCCGGCAAATGGGACCGGTTCATCCTTCCTTCATTTTTGAAGGAAGGATGAATGAATGGGCAGATGTGCCGAGACCTGCTGCCATCTAGGAGGAGGATGAAAATGGAATGAGCGTGGATAACGATCCAAAATACGCTGCCAAGAAACTCTCAATTGATTTCAAAGAACAAAAGAAAGCTGCTAGAATGGCCCAGCCAATCACCTGACTTGAAACTACCGGAAGAACTGAAACTCAAGGTTCGTAAAAGAAGCCCACGGAACCTTTGAGATTTCAAGACTGCTTGTGTGGAGCAATGGGCCAAAATCACACCAGAGCAATGCACACGTGTCTTAACGTTCTTTTGGTTTTGATGGGTTTCCTCTAAATTAGGAAGGCCCTGTTTTTTTGGGAGCTACTTGACCCGGGAGCCCCTGGAAGAAGAGATTTCATTGTTTCTCAATGAGACAATTCAAGGATAAAGGAAGGGAAAACAACATTTAAATTCCCAAAAATGTAATCATTACAATGTGTATTTTGGGACGATAACAATATTTAGTGCAAACTATGTGGTAATGAATGGATACCGGAAAAAAAAACATTATTCATATGAAATGAAATATTTATGACCACTCTCAGTCGAAGTTTACTGTCAAACCTAAGATTAAAAACAAACAAAAAAGAGAATTACACGTTGAGTATTTCAAACAACCACACAGCTTTGTCTTGGGAAAGTCAGCGAGGTGATTGCTGCCAAACTAAGCAAAACGCCATAGACAGGCTAGCAAAAGGAATGATGGGTTTGGCGGCATTCTGTGGCGTCTTGCCATCCACTTCTTAAACAGCTAACTTACAATTCCATTGCAACGTGCCGCCAATTCTTTATATTGAGTTTGTTGTCACATTTCTGTCAGGCCAATTCCACATTATTTGCATATCTGGCGCCCCAAGGCGGCGTCCTCTCGTCGCTGCTCTTCTCTCTCGACACGAACGACCGCACCTCAGCGCACCCGGCTGTCAAACTCCTGAAGTTCGCAGACGGCACCACTGTCATCGGCCTCATCGAGGACGGTGACGGGTCCGCGTAGCGACAGGAGCTGCGGTGCGGCCGACGCCACCCGGAGCCGAACGCGCTCGAGACTGTAGAGGTGATCGTGGACTTCGGGAGGCGTCCTTCGCCACGGCTGCCCCTCACGTCGTCCGGCTGCCTTGCGTCAACCGTGGAGACCTTCGGGTTCCCGGGAGAATGACGGTCTCTCGGGACCTGAAGTGGGCGACCGACATCAACTCCGTCCTCAAAAGGGCCCAGCAGAGGACGTACTTCCGGCGGCTTCTGAGAAAGCACGGCCTGCCACCGGAGCCGCTGAGGCGGTTCTACACAGCGGTCGTCGAATCGGTCCTGTGTTCTTCCATCACAGTCCGGTTTGGCGCCGCTACAAAAAAGGACAAACTCCGACTGCGACGGACAATCGAAACTGCCCAAAGGATTGTCGGTAGACCAGCGGTGAGGGAAGCCGTAGAGCTTTTCATCTATTTCAGCCGTTCAAATCTTGGACATTCGCCCATCCATGCATTTTCTTTACCGTTTACCATTAGGGTCACGGGCTGCCGGAGCCCATCCCAGCTATCTTCAGGCGGAAGGCAGGGTACACCCTGAACCGGTCGCCATCCGATCGCAGGGCACATATAAACAAACAAGCATTCGCACTCACATTCACACCGACGGGCAATTTAGAGACTTCAATCAACCGACCACGCGTGTTTTGGGGATGCGGGAGGAAGCCGGAGTGCCCGGAGAAATCCCGCCCAGCTACGGGGATTCGGGGCCGGGCTAGGCCGGGTCCTCAGAACTGTGAGGCGGATGCGCTAACCAGTCGGCCGTGCTGCCTCGATGTAAATACTTAAAAATAAACAATGTCAACCTGATATCATGCTCAGCGAACACTCAGGTCTTCAAAGTGAGTATATTTTAATACCGGACAACAAAGTGGTATTGAAGCGTTAAGTACGTTTTTGAGACGAAACCATTGATATCGATGTATATATGCTTCATAATATAACAGCGTATAGAAATGAAGGTCCGTGAATGATCACGCTCGATGCAAAGATATGCTTGCCGACCGAATTTTCGGACGGTGGGCATTGCAGATGAACTTAAATATGTTTCTTCAGTATCTTTTACTATTAATACTGACGTACTTCCACACTTGATACCAACCGTACAAATACAGCTGGAGCCTATTTACGACTCACCGACATCTTAAAGATCTGTTCCTGTGTTGAGGTGGAAATCTTCCTTGGAATCCTCCCTAACTGTGTGTATTATCATTCCACGTGTGAATGTGTGTGACTACGGATGCTGTGACATTGTAATTTCCCTATTCCACTATTTTATTTTGTATTTTGGCGCCCGAGTGTAGATTTGGATGCAGTAAAGCGGGCTGCTCCTGCGACACAGACACCATTTAAACCAGTCATAACATAAAAAGAACAATAACAAATGCATCGATTGAGAAGATTGTAAGTTAACAAAACTCTCCCCGTGCCTGCGTGGGATTTCTCCGGGTACTCCGCTTTCCTCCCACATGCCCAAAACATGCAGGAACGGGAGACTCTAAATTGCCCGTCGGTGTGACTGTGAGTGCGCACGGTTCTTTGTTTAGATGTGCCCCGCGATTGAATGGGGACCGGTTCAGGGTGTACCCCGCCTCCCGCCCGAAGATAGCCGCGATAGGCTCCAGCAGCCCGTGACCCTTGTGAGGAGAAGCGCTCCGGAAAATGGATGGACGGATGGGTGGCTGTTCAAGATTTTAACCGGTGAGGGTACAAAACTGCCTCCGCAGAGGGAAGAGGCTGAAATTCTCAATTTCGGACAGAGGCACAAAAAAGTGATCAAAAGAAGAAGAAAAAAACATTGCAGGAGGAGTGTGAGGGCCACCGCAGAGAATTTGGGGGATTTTAACAAAGATGAAGCAATCCCGATGACTCTGAAGAGTACAGTAAGGCAAAATCCCATCATTTTCGTCACGCAGAAAAACATTTATTTCCACCACTCAAGTACACGTTGATGTGCAAATTTCATTTGCAATTTGCCCTTTGCCTCGTTTCGGCCCATCTGCACCCGCACCCGATGCCTGCTTCAGGCTGTGCCACATGAATAGCGTCGTCCTCATCCTTGAAGCACTTTCATTCTGGAAAAGAATTGACTCAACTCATTGCCTGTTTCACTTTGTTTTTCACCAACTTCAAAGACTAAACCCAAACGCGTCCTCCAGGAAAGTATTCGCTACATCATTTTTCCATTTTTATTGCCCATTTCTGAATAACCCAGTTTCTACATTCTGTGTTGTGACATAATCCCTAACATCGCTCCGTCGCTGAATACATTTAACATGAAACTAATTCGACAATTGTAGGCGCGCTTCCTAATTAATACAAGACGTACTAGCGGATCGGTTCTTGTCGCCGATGTTACGTGGTCTTCGCGGTTCTGCTGGGACCACAAGCAGTGCCGCGACCCGCAGCGCCTCGATGCGAAAATACTAAAGTGCCACAAATACGACACCGGGTGATCCGATGAGCAAAAATGCTACTCAAACGTAGGGTCGCGGGCGTGCCGGAGCCTATCGCAGCTGTCATCGGGCAGGAGGCGGGGTACGCCCCGGACCGGTTGCCAGCCGATCGCAGGGCACATACAAACAAACAACCATTTGCGCTCGCATTCACACCGACGGGCAATTTTTTAAGAGTCTCCAATTCATGCATGTTTTTGGAATGTGGGAGGAAAGCGGAGCGCCCGGAGAAAAAGCCACGCAGGCACGGGGAGAACATGCAAGCTCCGCGCAGGCGGGCCCGGGGATTGAACCCGGGTCGTCAGAACTGTGAGGCTGACGCTCTAACCGGTCGTCCGCCGTGCCGTAGCGGCCGCTGCCTTCATGGTAACAGGGACCTTGCCAACACGGTGGCCACGTAGGCACGACAATCTGCCAGGCTGGTTCATCTCGTGCTGATGCCTATGCCCGGGAAGCCCAATGGAAGACGACGTGTGAGGTCATGTGACTTTCTTGTGTCTTTTGACTGGTGAACTGGACTTAAATGTCACTAGCGCTTCAATTGATTGCGCAAACGGCCCCCGATACGGAAGTCGAAGCCGTAGTCTCGTGCAGGACATAATTGATCAATAAGCAATAATTGGCATTTCGCAACATGTCTGTGCGTGACCCCCACCTTCTCGCTCTCCCCCAGAAATCTGCCCGGGCATGTCATAGGGGTGACCTTGCATGACCCTCGCCCCAATGACACCACGTGACCTCACGTGACCCCGTCTGACCTTGCGTGATCCTTTGAAGTGCCAGATTATATACGACGTGACGCCTTTGTAACCCTCTGAAGTACCAGTTTTACAGCATGTGATAATTGTAGTATTTGAAAACCCTTTAATGTACCAGTTTTATAAGCCTTTCAAATTCCAGGGGACCACACGTGACATGTTTCACAACCTTTTCAAGTCACGGTTTTATTGTTTGACGTTTTTTTTAGAGGGCGCCATAATGACATCACGTGATGAAAACAAACCTCCTAAAGGTCAAAGCCACAGACCTGCCAAAACACGACCTGTCCAGAGTTTGACAACATGTGTCCGTTTCTTCTTTATTTCAATCAATTATTTGCTAATTTGATATGCAGATCACAAAAACATTGGACAAACCAGATGTATTGCGACGTGTTTGAGCTTCAGTGCTCCTTCTCAACACTTTTGTCCACAGGAGGCCTTGAAGAAGTTAGAATAGAATAGAATAGAATTAGCCTTGGTTCATAAACAGATGAAGCCGGCTCGGATTACAGGCGAACCCTTCATTGATCACTGCTGTTCTCACCAACACGCTGGTGTGTCTTAACCTTATACTTCTGAGAGAATCTTTGGCCACTCGCTGAGGAGGAAAAAGGTTTCTCTCCAGCGTGTTTTCTTCGGTGACTTCTTAAGTTTGTCTTCTGAGCGAACCTTTGCCCACAAACTGAGCAGGAAAAAGGTTTCTCTCCAGTGTGCGTTCTTGTGTGTCTTCTGAGGTTTCCTTTATCAGAGAATCTTTGCCCACAAACTGAGCAGGAAAAGGGTTTCTCACCAGTGTGGGTTCTTGTGTGACCTTTTAAGGTTCCCTTCTCAGAGAATCTTTGACCACAAACTGTGCAGGAAAAGGGTTTCTCTCCAGTGTGGGTTCTTGTGTGTGTTGTTAAATGTCCCTTATGAGAGAATCTTTTACCGCAATGTGAGCAGGCAAAAGGTTTCTCTCCAGTGTGTGTTTTTGTGTGATATCTCAAGTTTCCCTTATCAGAGAATCTTTGACCACAAACTGAGCAGACAAATGGTTTCTCGCCAGTGTGTGTTCTTGTGTGTGATTCTAAATGTTGCTTTGAGGAGATTTTTTTACCACAAACTGTGCAGCCAAAAGGTTTTTCCCCAGTGTGTATTCTCATGTGTCGTTTCAAACGGCTCTTATAAGCAAAGGTTTTTCCACAATGAAAACATTTCCAGCGTTTGTTGTCCATGTGACACGTCATATCACCTTCCGACTCTTCTTTATCTTCATCATCATCATCATCATCATCATCATCATTATAGGCCGACGAGTGTGACGTGTTGTCACTATCTGATAGTGGAGCGAAGAGGCCGTCTGCGTGTGATCCTCCACAGTGGTCTCCATCACTTTCCGTTGTCATGTGTTGACTTGAGCCGCTTCTTGGAAACTCCGCCTCTCTTTTCTTCACACTTTGACCATCATCTTCACTCTTCAAATGGACACCAGTCGATGGCGCCGTGGTGATATCCTCCTCCTCCTCCTCCTCCACTGGCTCCTCTTTGATGTGGGGTGGCTCCAACTCCTCTTCTTCTTTAATGCGGGGAGGCCCTTTATCCTCCATTTCCGCTTTAATGCGAAGGAACTTTGGCTCCTGTCGCTCGGGACCAAGATGTTCACTGACGTCTGCAAGTCACAAGACAAAGACACATGGGTGAAATCTCATTTGTTTTTTGTCCCTTCATGGAAACAGCAATTAAAGATGATTTCAGGTCATTTTGATGCATCACAAACCGGTTCGTCTTACCCTAACCCTTCATTTCTTTATTTTAGACCCAGGGGGATGCATATCGCAGAGTAAAAACAAATTAAGGAGACAGAGAGAGAGAAAAGTAATAGTCAAGACAAATAACAGCAAAGGATAACATAAAGGCTTCCAAAGTGTTCCATGTCCAGCATACAGACACGTTCGCCAGTGGTTCCACTGCCTAGAATAAAATATGAAGGAACCCAGATGCCCGACAAATACGTCGAAACATCACATCACATCTAGCAGCAGAGCAGGCGGGGACACCGACGTTAACAAACATCTGACTTGCAGTAGAGCTTCTCCAAGTTCACAGCGGCAGCCTCACGCTGTCATTATAAGCCACTATGGGTTTTCGAGCTTCCTTGTTTATAACACCATCACAGGTGGGCTGTATACAGAGTGAGCTCTTCACTTCTCCGTTGGGTACGGAAGCTTTTCAGACCCCCTTAAATCTTTCGCGCTTTGTTATATTGCAGCCATTTGTTAAAATCATTTCAGTTCATTTTTTCCCCTCAATGTACGCACATCACCCCAGATTGACAGAAAAAAAACTTCATTCTTGAAATCTTTGCTGATTTATTAAAAAAGAAAAACTGAAATATCACACAGCCATAAGTATTCAGACCCTTCACTTTGTGACTCAAATTTAACGAGGGTGCTGTCCATTTCTTCTGATCATCCTTGAGATGGTTCTACACCTTCACCTACACCTGAAGGACTCCAAGATGGTGAGAAATGACGAGACCGAGATAGAACTTCTTGGCCTTCATTCTCAGCGGTATGTGTGGAGAAAACCAGGCAGTGCTCATCACCTGTCCAATACAGTCCCAAGGGTGAAGCATGGCGGTGGGAGCATTTTGCTGTGGGCGTGTTTTTCAGCCGCAGGGACAGGACGACCGGTTGCAATCGAAGGTAGGATGAATGCGGCCAAGTACAGGGATATCCTGGACCAAAACCTTCTCCAGAGTGCTCCGGAACTCAGACCGAGCCGAAGGTTCGCCTTCCAACAAGACGATGGCCCCAAGCGCACAGCTAAAATACCGAAGGAGTGGCTTCAGGACAACTCCGTGACTGTTCTCGAATGGCCGTGCCGGAGCCCTGACTTCAACCCAATTGAGCATCTCTGGAGAGACCTGAAAATGGCTGCCCACCAACGTTCAACATCCAACCTGACAGAACTGGAGAGGATCTGCAAGGAGGAATGGCAGAGGATCCCCAAATCCAGGTGTGGAAAACTGGTTGCATCATTCCCCAAAAGACTCATGGCTGTATGAGCTCAAAAGGGCGCTTCTACTAAATACTGAGCAAAGGGTCGGAATACTTAGGGCTGTGTCATATTTTTCAGTTTTTCTTTTTTCATAAAGTTAAAAAATGTCAACAATTCTGTTTATTTTCTGTCAACATGGGGTGCTGTGTGTACATTAAATGATTTTAGCAAATGGCTGCTATATATATATATATATATATATTTATATTTATATATATATATATATATATATATATATATATATATATATATATATATATATATATATATATATATATATATATATAGGCGGCCGACTGGTTAGAGCGTCAGCCTCACAGTTCTGAGGACCCGGGTTCGATCCCCGACCCCGCCTGTGTGGAGTTTGCATGTTCACCCCGTGCCTGCGTGGGTTTTCTCCGGGCACTCCGGTTTCCTCCCACATCCCAAAAACATGCATTCATTGGAGACTCTAAATTGCCCGTAGGTGTGAATGGTTGTTTGTTTGTAACATGCCCTGCGATTGGCTGGCAACCGGTTCAGGGTGTACCCCGCCTCCTGCCCGATGACAGCTGGGATAGGCTCCAGCACGCCCGCGACCTGCGTGAGGAGAAGCAGCTCAGAAAATGGGTATATATATATATATATATATATATATATATACACACACACACACACACACACACACACACACACACACACATACATATATCCATCCTCCGCCTCTTCTACTCTCCCTTCTCTCTCATTTTCCTCGTTCATCAACTCCTCCAAGTATTCTTTCCATCTCGCTAGCACACTGCTGGCACCAGGCAACATATTTCCATCTCTATCCTTAATCACCCTAACCTGCTGCAGATCCTTCCCATCTCTATCCCTCTGTCTGGCCAGCCTGTATAGATCCTGTTCTCCTTCTTTAGTGTCCAACCTGCCATACATGTCATCATATGCCTCTTGTTTTGCCTTTGCCACCTCTACCTTTGCCCTGTGTCGCATCTCAATGTATTCCTTTGGTCTCTCCTCGGTCCTCTCAGTGTCCCACTTCTTCTTAGCTAACCTCTTTCCTTGTATGATTTCCTGTACTGTGAGGTTCCACCACCAAGTCTCCTTCTCTCCTTTCCTGCCAGAAGATACACCAAGTACTCTCCTGCCTGCTTCTCTGATCTCCTTGGCTGCAGCGGTCCAGTCTTCTGGAAGCTCCTCCCGTCCACCGAGAGCCTGTCTCACCTCTTCCCAAACAGCAGCACAACACTCGTCCTGTCTCAGCTTCCACCACATGGTTCTCTGCTCTGGCTTTGTCTTCCTAATCTTCCTCCCCACCACCAGAGTCATCCAACACGCCACCATCCTATGCTGTCTCGCCACACTCTCCCCTACCACGACCTTACAGTTGGTAACCTCCTTCAGATGACATCGTCTGCGCAAGATGTAATCCACCCGAGTGCTTCTACCTCCGCTCTTGTAGGTCACCCTATGTTCGTGCCTCTTCTGGAAAAAAGTGTTCACTCCAGCCATTTGCATCCTTTTTGCAAAGTCTACCACCATCTGTCCCTCGAGATTCCTTACCTGGATGCTGAACGTACCCATCGCTTCTTCATCACCCCTGTTTCCTTCACCAACATGTCCATTACAATCTGCACCAATCACGACTCTCTCTCTGTCTGGGATGCTCAGAACGACTTCTTCTAGCTCCTTCCAGAATTTCTCTTTCACCTCTAGGTCACATCCTACCTGTGGGGCATAGCCACTAATCCCGTTATACATAACACCCTCAATTTCAAGTTTCAGCCTCATCACTCGATCTGATACTCTTTTCACACCTCCGAGACATTCTTAGCCAACTCTTCTTTTCAAATATTTCTCTTCCCAGCTACACCATGGTCAAATCATTTCAACCCTGCCCCTAAACTTCTCGCCTGACTGCCTTTCCACCTGCTCTCCTGGACACACAATATATCAACCTTTCTCCTCATCCTCATGTCAACCAACTCCCGAGGTTTTCCCGTCATAGTCCCAACATTCAAAGTCCCCGCATTCAGTTCTAGGCTCTGTGCTTTCCTCTTCCAATCCCCTCCCCCCCTCCCCTTTGTCGCCACCATGTGCGTGAGCGACCCGGGACCACGACGGCGCCCTCCGACCAAAGAAGGCCATGCGGCTTCGATCGGTTCTGATCTGTTGGCAGAAGCAACTCCCGGCACCCGTGCCGGTCACGCCTGGAGTTGAGAGCAAGAACGGGGCCCACAACAAGTTCAAACGGCAGGAAAAGTTGCGAGTGCGCCCCAACGGGACAACAACAGCACCCTAACCCTCACCCACGAAGCCCTCCGCCTAGCGGGGGATGTCACCCATCCATCTCACAGCCTCTTCAGTCTGCTGGCCAGGACCAGCCGACTTCAAGGTTTTATTCATCAGGCTGTTAGGAAGCTGCCCGCTCTGCCCGCTCTGCCCCCTCAACCTCTCTTGTCCTCGGCCCACCCACGCGCACATCTCCCTACACTGCCTTCTAATTCATAAACGTCTTCATGTGCCTTGGCACTCAGGTTTGGACTATGTTGCACATGTCTCCTAATCTTTGATATTGGAACATTTAAATGATACTTTCTGTACTGTTGTAGCGTGTCTCGGTTGAGATAAAGACGCCATTTGCTAAAATCAAGTTGTTTTTTTCCCCTCATGAATGTACACACAGGGGGTGGACAGCCATTTCCAGGTCTCTCCAGAGATGCTCAATTGGCTTTCAAGGTGAACTATCATGGAGAATGCGCATTCCGCTCTTCGCATCTCATCTCGCGCCTTCCGGTCTTCGGGCCAAACAGCCCGTTCGTTCGGCGTCGCGCGCCGTCGTTCCCGTCCTCGTGTATTTGTGGTCGTACGGTTTAACGATGTCGCGACGGTTTCTTGCGTGGCGTTCGGTTGTACAAACGGTTCAGCCCGGGGTGGCGATATTTCAAGCCACGACCGTATCAAAAGACACGCTTTTGACGTGCCGTCACGTGGACCGAGCGGCCGCTCTCCCCCTTTCCGTCGTCCAGCTGCGACTTGGCCGCTCGTCGTCGTCACCGTCTGACCGGCTCAAACGATCCGAGTTCAGCGGGGCGCTCGTCTACGTCAAAATCCTCCTCCTCCTCATAGTCCGACACGTCGCCCGCCGTTGCGTATAGCGCGAAGCGCGCTGTGGTCGGCGCGCTTCGCTATGGCTTCACATGTCATAAAAACCTCCTTTTTAGCTTCACTATGGTTGAAAACGTGCAGTAGTTACGTGCGTGTATTACATAACATATAAACAACGCAAATATGAATTTGAACTGACCCCGTAACATCTTTGTCATGTGACCTATAAGTCAGCGCTACGGCCGGGCCATTCAAGAACAGTCACGGAGTCGTTCCGAAGCCACCCCTTCGTTATTTATTATTCGTGATTCGCTTTTCGTCCGGGATTTCCCCGTACTCGGCCGCATTCGTCTTTCCTTCGATCGCAACCGGTCGTCCTGTCCCCGCGGCTGAAAAGCACCCCCTGCGCTCTTAGGAACCTCGAATGCGGCAGAAATGTTTTCGTAACCTTGGCCCGATCTGTGCCTTGCCACAATTCTGTCTCTGAGCTCTTCAGGCAGTTCCTCTGACCTCATGACTCTCACGCACTGTGAGCTGTCAGGTCTCGTATAGACAGGTGTGCGGCTTGGCCTAATCAAGTCCAACGAGTATCTTCAAACACAGCTGGACTCCAATGAAGGCGTAGAACCATCTCCAGGAAGATCAGAAGACATGGACAGCAGCCAAACTGAACACGGGAGTGTCGCAGCAAAGACTCGGAATACTTATGGCTGTGTGATATTTCAGTTGATCTTTTCTAATTAATTCTTCGGGCCGCCCAAGCCAAGCCCATGTAGGGGAAACACTGTGCCTTCTTGCAATGATTGTATGTCATCCCCTGGCGATTGTGTGTGTGCTGTGATTTCTCCATTGTTTTTAATTTTTTTTTTTAATTTACTCTGCTCTTTTTCTCCCTCACTTGAATTTGATTTCCTGCACATGTTCTTACAATACTTTGTGTTGACTTGTTTTTTCTCTATCCATAGTAATTTCAGTCTTACAATTACTGAAGCAAATTGTCGTGTTAACATTGCTACTCACTAATGTCTTCGGATTTACTGTTCTGTTGTCCTTTCTTTTATTCAAATAAACGTGATAAAAGTTACAAAAATACATAAAACACCAACGTTATAATCCTATAAAAACAACGAGGCAATGCAAGAACCCAACTGAGACACAAAGACCTAAAAGGAGGAGGTACGTACGAAATAGCGATAATCACAAGAATCAAATGAATGAGTAAAGAAATAAAAAAGAAGTGATAAAGATGTGTCTCGGCACAACAAGCAGGTCGTGCCTGATGGAGAAGGTTCGTTTTAAGCGTCCACTTCGGAACAACCAAGAGGCCCTCACCTGAGCATCTGACACATGATTCGATGCGGATCATGTCATACTCAATATGACGTCATAAGGTGCCCGAATGAAAAACGAAACAGCTTTTCGAAACGCGAGAGTCCCAAGCGAACGAACCTGCTCCGCATAAGCCAATTCCACTTTGCATCTCGCAGACTGCGTTGTCGCTCTTCCGGTCCCCAAATGTCCCGTTCGTCTTCTTGCTCACAATCGCGATGGCAACACTTGATCGCTGCTTTTGTTAGCGGCTAGCAGGCTAAGTGAAGCGAGGCCGACAAGCTTCAACTTGCACCGAGACGACTTCAACCGGACACGAAGATTCAGCGACTTGCGCCTTACTGCTTTTGGACGTCGTGCGTCGAGGACTCACAACTAATGGCCGAAAACGTGTTTCGTGAAGTCTCGTGTGGCAAAACAAAAAAAACGTGTGCTGGGGGAGCGCTTCAGCGGACCATCTACGGCGACTTCACTTGGACAAAACTCGTGTTAGACACACGCGATTCGACATACAACCGTGGAAACACACGAAACAAAATCGCGATTTCGTTGCCGTTTGTGGATTATTACAAATATAGATTTAGTGTTTAAACCACTATTAATTGTGCTCAGTCCCGCACTCTCTCGTAGTTGTCTACGAAAGGTTCCCCCTTTCGAGTCACGAAGTTTGTCCAAGTGGACACCCCTTACATGGTCTGCTGCAGCCTTATCTCAGCGCACGTCTTTTTTTTTTTTTTTTTTTTTTGTGGGCCTACCAAATATCCAGAAGCTTCCATCATGACTTCAAACGTCATTCGTTACATCTACGAGTCGCGCCCAGTTCAACTCGTCTGGGCGGACTCAACGTTGCTTCTCGGCCGAGCTTCGCTCAGCTTGCTCGCCGCGAACAAAGAGGGAGACGCGTTCGTGATCGACACGCCGCTCGGCAGAGATCAAGTGTGAAAATGAGCGCAAGAAGGACAGAAGAGACGCAACGTCAACTACTGGACGATGTTCGCACAAGGCAGCCTCGAGTTTGGTGACGCCGAGCAGGTTTGTTCACTTCGGACTCTCACTTGTTTACAAACAGCTTTATTTATGATGATGATGATGATGATTTACACATTTCTGTTTATTTTCAGCGGAGGAACCTTCATCGGTGTGTGCGTGCGTGCGTGCGTGCGTTGCGTTGTGTTGGTTTGAATAATGCTGTGACACCGGGACCTTTTTGGAGACGATCTCCGTTTATTCTGATAAAAATAGACAACAGCAGAGCCTCCATGGAAATTGCACCGTCCGCTCAAATAAAATATTATTTCCCAATGCAACTCCGCTGACACGGAGCCATTGTGAGATCAATGAACATTGAGACCAGAGATGCATATAATAAACAAAGAGAAACACGAGGATGCTTCCGGATTACCAACGGAATGAAATGAGGTCACCCAGCTCTCCCACAGGAGGGCAGAGGTGAGGGTGCGGAAAGCTTTTCGAGCGGGGACCACCGAAGAAGAAATGAAAGAGGAGGAGCACCGAGCGACACGCACACACACACACACACACACACACACACACACACACACACGCTTTATACTGGATTGGGAGGCATTTTCTCGTCAGGCAGTAACAGATTTTGTGTAATTAGATATCTACTTCATTCAACACACAGGTTGACCCGGTTACATATGTATGTGTGACGTTACATTGACATCATTAACATCTCATCGTGTGTGTCTCCTTTGCAAAGTTCTATTTCCTAATATGGCGAGGCCAACACTTGGGGATCCATTTGACCGCATAGGCAGTAAGAAATGACAAAGTCAAGTCAAAGTAAATCTTTGTAAATGGAGTTAAAGACCCACCAAATACGCCCACAAATGTCTCGCAAATTTGAGATGCGTTTTTAAACAGCTGGCAAATTTGAAAGGATTAAAAGAAGAAAAAAAGTCATCATGTATGTAAAATAAGGCTCTCTTTGGAGCGGCAGGACTGCTGCGTGGGCGTGTCCGCTGAAGGCACGTCACCTGTCAATCAGATGAGTTCGTTCGTACGTACTCAGTGTCTGACGTCAACTAGTAACGTGTGCTGCCGCTGCGCTTATGGTTAACAAACATTTAACTTTACGCTGAAGTTGGCTTCCACGGTCGCACCCCCAACCCCCCCCCCCCTTGTGGTCAACTTTTTTTTTGCCACAGTTTTGCACGAGTATACAGACGCCGGTTTTCTCATCTCATTGTCGAGTTGAAAAAAACCCTCATTTTACCTTCCTCCTATTGCCACAAAATCAAAATGACCTTGGGTTTCGCAACTGCTTCACACTGCACTCTAGCCCAACTTTCAAATGACATCTCTTAAAATCCGATTGGCAAAGTATGGAATTAGTTTGCTTCAAAAGGTCTACCTGTTGCATTTTCATGACCAACAGATGGTTCGCTTTTGAGGTCATCGCTGTTCTTGCCTCAAAAACAAAATGGCGTTGAGTTTATCACCTGTTTCACACTCTGCACAAGCCCAGTTTTTAATTGAGAACTAATATGGCAATCATTTTGGTTCAAAAGGTCTACCTGTTGCATTTTCATCAAGAAAGGGTTCACCTTTGAGGTCGTCACTGATTTTGATTGGCTCCGATTGCCACAAGTACCCCAGCTTTCAAATGAAACCCTTTATGGAAATAATATACATCGTTGAGTTCCGGTCTCCAACATATTCACGTCCCGAGAGCCAGCTTCCTCCAACCTTCCGCCACCCGCCATCTCAGGAGGGGGTAGCTGCTGACCTCGACGAGGCATATTATGAGTCACGGGGAGAATAAGGATCTCCTGCTTCTCGCTCCTCAAATCCATCGACACACCTTGACGTCTGGGGACTCTACGGCGGTCTCCCCTATCTCTCGGGTTGGGGCACTGGGAAGTTAAAGGGATAGTGTCCTTACGCTATAGAATAAATCACGGCTGTGATTTGGAATTCGGTAAAGTTCACAGTCCCTGTGCTGTTATGAGGCATGTTGTGACTTCTGATATAATCACATTGCTCGGTTGGAACTAACTGTTATATAATACATCTTAGTCTGAGCTGCTTCTCCTCACCAGGGACACAGGTATGCTGCAGCCTATCCCAGCTAACTGGGGGAAGGAGGCGGGGCACTGGTCGTCAGCCAATCGCAGGGCACATATAAACAAACAGCCGTTCGCACTCGCATTCGCACCAATGGGCAATTTTAGAGTTTTCACTTAACCAACCGTGCATCTTTTTGGAATGTGGGATGAAACCGGAGGACCCGGAGAAAAGCCACGCGGGCACGGGGAGAACATGCAAACTCCGCACAGGCGGGACTGGGGATTGAACCCCCGGTCCTCAGAACTGTGAGTAAGATGTGCTGAACAAGTCATCCACCGTGCTGCCCTTTTTATACATGTGTGCGCGCGCGCGTGTGTGTGTGTGTATCTTATATATGTCATCACCATCGGCCATTTTCTATCCTCTGCAGGATGAAGGCCACTTCACATTTCCAACTACTACAGCAGTTTTCAATTAGTTGCCAGTGTATTTCGGTGTGCTTAATCATTTCATTTAATAATCTATCCATCTACTTTTAGGTCTTTGCCTTGGCCGCTTTGTGCCCAGTGTGTGTGTGTATAAAGTTAAATTCCTGATTTTGTGGGTTTTATGAGCTGGAAGCCCACATTATGTAAAAATCAACATATACTTAAAATTGTGGGCCCTGAATCTATAATCTATGAAAGTTTAACTTCCATCCATCCATTTTCTGTCGCGCTTCTCCTCACGTGGGTCGCGGGCGTGCCGGAGCCTATCCCAGCTATCATCGGGCAGGAGGCGGGGTACACCCCCAACTGGTTGCCAGCCAATCGCAAGGCACATACAAACAATTTGCACTCACATTCTCACCTACGGGCAATTTAGAGTTGTCAATGAACATGCATGCTTTTGGGATGTGGGAGGAAACCGGAGTGCCCGGAGAAAAGCCACGCGGGCACGGGGAGAACATGCAAACTCCACGCAGGCGGGGCCGGGGATCGAACCCCGGTCCTCAGAACTGTGAGGCAGACGCTCTAGCCAGTCGGCCGGCGTGCCGCCTGAAAGTTTCACTTTTTGAATGGAATTATGGAAAGAAAATACTTTTCCATATGTATTGTAATTGTTTGGGAAAGGGTCTGTACACACACATATACACAGAAGGTATTCAGACCCCCTTCTATTTTCCACTCTTTGCGACATTGCAGCCATTTGCTAAAAACGTTTAAGTTCCTTTTTTTCCTCATTAATGTACACACAGCACCCTATATTGACAGAAAAAAATGGAATTGTTGACATTTTTGCTGATTTATTCAAAAAGAAAAAGTGAAATATCACACAGTCATCAGTATTCAGGCCCTTTGCTGTGACACTCCTATATTTAACTCGGGTGCTGTCCATTTCTTCTGATCATCCTTCAAATGGTTCTTCACCTTCATCGGAGTCCAGCTGTGTTTGATTCTACTGATGGGACTTGATGAGGAAAGCCACACCCCTGTCTATACACAAGACCTTACAGCTCACAGTGCATCTCAGAGCAAATGAGAATCATGGGGTCAAAGGAACTGCCTGAAGAGCTCAGAGACAGAATTGTGGCAAGGCACAGATCTGGCCAAGGTTGCAAAAAAAAACAATTCTGCTGCACTTCAGGTTCCTGAGAGCACAGTGGCCTCTATAATCCTCAAATGGAAGACGCTTGGGACGATCAGAACCCTTCCGAGAGCTGGCCGTCCGGCCAAACTGAGCGATCGGGGGAGAAGAGCCTTGGTGAGTGTTGGATCTATCTCGCCCAACACCTATAAAAATAGACACAAAAGGAATGAAGACGCTGGTTTCTTTTGCTGGTGAGGTTAAAAGACACGACACACTAAGGGGAGGGTTTCAAGGTGAAGACATGAGACCAACACCGGCCGCGTCCTCGGTCAAGGCGCCCTTCTCTGACGATTCCCGCTGAGTCACCTTCCTTTCTCTCACGGTCAGCAAGCAACCATCAAAATCGTCCATGATACTAATGCAAGCTAAGCAAATAAATGATCACTTCTACAATTTATTTAACAGTGAGAGAGGTAAAGAAGAACCCAAAGATCACTGTGGCTGAGCTCCAGAAATGCAGTCGGGAGATGGGCAAAGGTTCTAGAAAGTCAACCTCCAACAGTCGGGGCTTTATGGCAGAGTGGCCCGACGGAAGCATCTCCTCAGTGCAAGACACGTCAAAGCCCGCAAGGAGTTGGTTAAAAAACACCTGAAGGACTCCAAGATGGTGAGAAATAAGATTCTCTGGTCTGATGAGACCAAGATAGAACTTTTTGGCCGAAATATTTGTGGAGAAAACCAGGCATTGCTCATCACCTGTCCATTAAAGTCCCAACAGTGAAGCGTGGTGGTGTGAGCGTCATGCTGCGGGGGTGTTTTTCAGCCGCAGGGACAAGGACGACCGGTTACAATCGAAGGAAAGATGAATGAGGCTAAGTACAGGGATGTCCTGGATGAAAACCTTCTCCAGAGTGCTCAGGACCTCACACTGTGCGGAAGGTTCACCTTCCGACAAGACGATGGCCCCAAGGACACAGCTAAAATAAAGGAGGAGTGGCTTCAGAACAACTCCGTGACTGTTCTTGAACGGCCCAGCCGGAGCCGTGACTTCAACCCAATTGAGCATCTCTGGAGAGACCTGAGAATGGCTGCCCACCCACGTTCACCATCCGACCTGACAGAACTGGAGAGGGTCTGCAAGGAGGAATGGCAGAGGATCCCCAAATCCAGGTGTGGAACATTGTTGCATCATTCCCAAAAGGACTCAAGGCGGTATGAGTTCGAAAGGGTGCGTCTACTAGATACTGAGCAAAGGCTCTGAATAATTATGGCTGTGATATTTCAGGTTTTCTTTTTGAAGAAATCTGCAGAAAAATCAACAATTCCTTTTTTCCCTGTCAATATGGGGTGCTGTGTGTACATTAAAGGAGGAGAAAAAATGAACTTAAATGATTTGAGCAAAAGGCTGCAATATAACAAAGAGTGACCATTTTCAGGGGGTCTGGATACTGCCCTGCAATTGGCCGGTGACCAGTTCAGGGTGGACGATGCCTCTTGCCTCGGCCTGTCACGGCCTGACACGTAGATGGCGGAAGGCGAGGCCATTTCCTCATTGAACTTCTGTGTATACTGCGGTGTAATTGTTTTCTAAGTTGAAAGTCCAATTGTTGTTTTAAAATACAATATGAGTGAAAATCGTGACTGTGAAACATGTTGCAAGGCTTGTTTGAAAAAGTTGACAGATGAAATGCCTCCTTGAGGAAGGACCATATTATCGCCACATCATGCCACATACTGTTCCGTGCATTAAGTGGCTTTATGTCCAAAAACGCCAGCCAATATTCACCAACATTTACAAAATGCATTCTTATTCGTGTCCATGTACACCTCTGAAAATATCAGAAGAATCGGGCCGGTCTTTTTGATTTTATCGATGCGTTTCAACGTCAGCAAGGTAGAGCATCCCGTAGAGCGATCGCTTCGCTCATTTGTGTCCACGTCGTTCGCGGCTTTCGTCAGCTCAATTTTGGATTCATTTCAGCGCAAATGCCTCCAAGATGTCCCAATAGAGCTCCTACAGATCAGAAAGCATTTCTGCCGGTGACAATGTGTGACAGACGCGGTTGTGTCATAACGTCGGACGACGAGGGCATAGAGCTCGCTTTATGTCCAAAAACTCATCTTCACCAAAGTTGACAGGTGCCTTCCCATTAATTTCCACGTACACCTCTGGAAATATCAGAACAATCGGCCGGTACGTAAGATTTTATGCACCAAAAGGTTTTGCTCTCCATAGATCAGGGGTGTCACACTCATTTTAGTTCAGTTCGCGGGCCACCATCCATCCATCCATCCATCCATTTTCTACCGCTTATCCGAGGTCGGGTCGCGGGGGCAGTAGCTTTAGAAGGGACGCCCAGACTTCCCTCTCCCCAGCCACTTCATCCAGCTCTTGCAGGGGGATCCCGAGGCGTTCGCAGGCCAGCCGAAAGACGTCGTCTCTCCGGCGTGTCCCGGGTCGGCCCCGGGGTCTCCTCCCGGTGGGACGTGCCCGGAACACCTGACCGGGGAGGCGTCCGGGAGGCATCCGAATCGGATCCCCCGAGCCAACTCATCTGGCTCCTCTCAATGCGGAGGAGCAGCGGCTCTACTCTGAGACCCACCCGGAGGACCGAGCTTCTCACCTATCTCTAAGGGAGAGCCCCTGCGGAGGAAACTCATTTCGGCCGCTCGTATCCGGGATTTTGTTCTTTCGGTTCTTACCATAGGTGAGGGTAGGAACGTAGATCGACCGGTAAATTGAGAGCGTCGCCTTTCGGCTTAGCTCCTTCTTTACCACAACGGACCGATACAAAGTGCGCATCACTACAGACGCCGCACCGATCCGCCTGTCAATCTCCCGTGAGTGTTCCCTCACTTGTGAACAAGACCCCAAGATACTTGAACTCCTCCGCTCGGGACAGGATCTCATCCCCGACCCGGAGAGGGCACGCCACCCTTTTCCGACCGAGGACCACGGTCTCGGATTTGGAGGTGCCGATTCTCATCCCGGCCGCTTACCACTTGGCTGCAAACCGCTCCCGGTGAGAGTTGGGGGTCACGGCTTGATGAAGCCAACAGAACCACATCATCTGCAAAAAGCAGAGATGCAATTCTGAGGCCACCAAACCGGAAAAAATCATACAGTGTAAAGGCGCTAAATTAGCTGATTAGTGTGTGACACTCAGTTTAAAACATTTATCGCCTGCAAGATTTGGGCTGATTTCTTCACAGTATTCCAATTTTTTGAATTCCTGATTTTGTGGGTTTTATGAGCTGCAAGCCCAGATTATGTGAAAATAAACAAATAAATCCTTGAGATAGTTTAAACTGTGGGCCCTGAATGTATAATCTCCGAAAGTTTCACTTTCTGAATGGAATTACGGAAATAAAAAAACTTTTCCATGATATTAAAAATCTTTTCGGAAAGGGTCTGTATATCTGTAATTGTCTGTGTATTTTTGAGTTACATGAACTATTTGAGCTATTTTAGTACAGTATGGCCGGCACGACTGGTTCGCACATCTGCCTCACAGTTCTGAGGACCGGGGTTCAAAGTTCACCACAGTGTGCCAAGTTTCTGATGATCAAGCACGATTTGGAGGAACCGAGAAGTTCGGCCGCTCAGTTCTTGCGTTGTCCCGAGTCTCGTGTTTCGGGTCGCCACTCACCGCACTTGCCGCGCAGCTCTTGTGGCACTCTCCGACCGAGGGCAGCCAGACGGCCAGCGTTCAAGTGGGGAAGACCGAGCCGCCCGCAGCCTCCTCATTGGCCCTTCTGACGTCACGTGCTCAAACAAGGAGCCAATTGAGGCTCGAGTCGGTGGCCTGTCGCTTTAAATCCTTCTGCCCTAAAGGCTCATGGGTAATTTATCCCCTTTCCCTTCTCGCCATGCTGGAGGAGGGACGATCGCGCTTCAGCAAATCGAGCTGAATTTGGACCGAATGTTGTGAATCCTCGACGCGGGACGCCCTTGATCACGACTTTAATGGACTAAAACGTCATTCGTGCAATCTTCGTGCCCGGTTGGAGTCGTCTCGTGCACGTTGAAGCTTCTCGGCCTATCTTAGCTTAGCTTAGTTTAGCTTAGCCTAGCCTAGCCTAGCTTGCTAACAAAGAGACGCGTTTGTGATCAACACTTCGCTCAGCAGAGATCAAGCATGAGGGAAAGTGTTCTTCTTTCCGTCACCTACGAGTAAGGAGTGGGGACCACAATATCTAATACTGACGCGAAAAAAGGACCAAAAATCGAAACGGGAGACAAATTCCTTGTGTATTTTTGACATACTTGGCAAATAAAGATGATTCTGATTATTCTGTCAGCTTTGTTTGTCTGAGATAATATATTGTAACGATTATTTTCTGAATCGTTATTATTTGTTATTATCTTAAGCCGGATTCTGAATACCTTTGTAGAATAATGTTTCAACACGCATTTCTCTCCTGAAGTCTTCTTTCTCTCTGTGTTCTCTTCCAATGCATCATTCCATCTTCGACTGTTTCCTCCTGTTGACAGTAATCACATGTACCACATTGGCGCTTTGCCATTTGAACTAACGCACTGCTTAACCCACAATGTCCAAGTCTGGATCTTGATTGCATTGTTTCACATTTGTGATTTTTCACTTGCTTTTCTCATCCATCCAACGTAGAGCGGAAAGTGTTGCGATCCATCCATCCGTTTTCTGAGCCGCTTCTCCTCAGAAGGGTCGCCGTGTGAAAATGTGTGCAAGAAGGACGCCGGAGTACGAGGAGGAACTTTGTGGCCCAAAAGAGGAGAAGGAGCCACGTCTTCAACTTCTGCAGCCTCCAACTGTGCTACGCAGAGCAGGTCGGTTTCCCTGTTGCGTGCGTTCTAATTTGAAGGACCCTCCTGTGTTGATTTACGGCCCCGTTTGACGATGAATTTAACATAACGTGATTAACATCCTATAATGTGTACTGTGTGGGTCTGGTAGAGCTGTACATGTTGAATACATTTACCTATTTGCATGACTTCTAAAGTCATGATGAACTCGTAACATTTTATCGAGCCATCGGGGATTCATTTTTTTTTTTGGAACGATGCTGCTGTTATTTATTTGGTTATCGGCGGGGGTGGACTTAAGTCGCGCATGCACACTGGAAATATTAGATGGGCACCCAATTCGATTGTATTAGTACGCTTTTGCGCACCACACATCATTTTCTTTTCGGGGGCGGTAGACGGCGCTCGAGTATAGTGAACAAACAATCCAATCTTTTGAGTGAACATACTAAAGAATCACTTCATGAATTGATTCGTTCCTTCCTCACTTTAGTTGAGCACAGCCGTGAGCCTGTGGCGCAAACAAAAGTTGCCCGCAAACGCCGCGTTCTCCGAAGCCGACAGCCGTGTCCGAGCACACGCGGGAACCGCCGACGGGCTTCGGGGACGTGCAGGCGTTTTATGTTTTGCTGGACAGCAGCTATGACGGTCCGTCAAAATGTCTTTACATGAAACCGGACCGGGCTGCAAAAAAGATTCAGGGTCGCAATCTTAGAAAAGTGTGCAAAACCAGCTGACCACGGGGTCCCATACTGCAAGTCGGGGGCGGTGCCAGCTCGAATGGCGCCCTGTGCGAGACCCCTCGGTGCCCCCCCCCCCCCCCCCCCCCCCCCCCATCATCTTCCTCCTCCTCATCATTGCTAATGGCGTACTATAGGCTGGCACAACCACGGTCCTCCCTTTTTGCCATTGAGAAATAAATAGGACAATTTTCTCATGGGATTGTAAAATAAATATCTCTAGTTAATTATGAATTAAGTAATGCAGCCCTATGGGGGGCACAAGTCAGTGCAAACTGTAGGCCGGTCCCAAGCCCGGATAAATGCAGAGGGTGGCGTCAGGAAGGGCATCCGGCTTCAAACTTTGCCAAACGAATGTGAGCGTTCACCCAAAAAATGCCATATCGGATCGGTCGTGGCCCGGGTTAACAACGTCCGCCACCGGCGCCGTTGGAAATTCAGACACTGTGGGTCGAAGTCGAAGAAGAAGAAGAAGGTGGAAAGCGGGTTCTTTGGCAGAAAGAGAAGAGGAAAGCACAGAGCCTAGAACTGAATGTGGGGACTTTGAATGTTGGGACTATGACAGGAACATCTCGGGAGTTGGTTGACATGATGATTAGGGGAAAGGTTTGATATATTGTGTGTCCAGGAGAGCAGGTGGAAAGGCAGTAAGGCGAGAAGTTTAGGGTCAGGGCTGAAATGATTTGACCATGGTGAAGATGGGAAGAGAAATGGAAAAGGGCTTATTTGAAGGGAAGAGTTGGCTAAGAAGGTCTTGAGGGTGTTATGTGTCATGTGATTAGCGGCTATGCCCCACAGGTAGGATGAGACCTAGAGGTGAAAGAGAAATTCTGGAAGGAGCTAGACGAAGTCGTTCTGAGCGTCCCAGACAGACACAGAGAGAGAGAGAGAGAGAGAGAGAGAGTCGTGACCCCGCCTCATACAGCTGTGCTGTAAAAACCAATGACAAGACATTTCTCGTTCCTTTTCATGTGACACAAAAACTAGCTACGGTGGGTTTTCACCATAGCTAGTTTAGGCATACCAAAATTGCATTCATGACTCGAGTTACTAGTGCCTCCTGTGAAAGAGGTTTCTCTGTGCACTTAAGCCAAGCAAAAGCTTAGGAATATGAAATATTAAGTTGAGGAGGGCAACATCTCTTGATATGGAAACAATTGTCACACAATTTGCCGCTCAGTGTGGAAGCAGGAGACTCGTGCGAATTTATATCACGCAAATTGTTCAGCTCTGTAAATATGAAAAAGGTAAACAATACTATTCCAAAGTGTGTCACTTGTCGACAGGCCGGTTCCGTTTTTATTGCAAAGGGAACATACAAATTTAAATGTCCTGTATTCTATTTCTGTCCACAAAACTTTGCCTTTGGTAACATAAATGGCTCGTAAATATTTTATTGTGAATCAATTTGAGTGTCTTGAAGCTTTTGAAAGTAGCAATTATTGTACTTTCCACTTTGTGCAATTATGCTCCCACCAGTTTTCAACCGGTCCTGCGGTTTCCTCCCACATTCCAAAAACATGCATCATTTTTTTCCTCAATGTACACAGAGCACCTCATATTGACAGAAAAGAAACCGGAATTGTTGAAATTTTTGTCGATTTATGAAAAAAGAAAAACCCAAATATGACACAGCCCTAAGTATTCCGACCCTTTGCTCAGTATTTAGTAGAAGCGCCCTTTTGAGCTAATACAGCCATGAGTCTTTTGGGGAATGATGCAAGTTTTTCACACCTGGATTTGGGGATCATCCGCCGTTCCTCCTTGCAGATCCTCTCCAGTTCTGTCAGGTTGTGGTTTGTGGTGTTGATGAGGAAAACAAAAATAACTTAAATGATTTGATCAAACGGCTGCACTATAACAAAGAGTCAAACATTTAAGGGGGTCCGAATACTTCCCGTACCCACTGTATAGCGGAGCTGCCTGTCGATGGCAGGAAAGAGTTAAATTGTGAAGCTCAACGGAGCAGACGGACGAGCACAACGTGGTTACGTGGTTAGAAGGCAGATACATATTTGATTTAAGGAGCGCAGAGTAAATCCAGACGACGGGGTGGTTTGCAAGCCACCGTTAAACACCAAAAAAGAAGATGGCGACGACTTCGGAGAAGACAAATGCGAAAAAAGCAGACCGAAAAAACCAGTGACACGACACGTCTCAAGCAAGACACGCAGAATGCGGCGGAAGAGCCCAGATGAACGTCGCGCAAATCAGTGAGTTTAACGTGAATGCAATTTACTAACGTAACGTTAGCCCCGCGAAGGGCTAAGGTTTATATTCTGACTGCCGTCAAATTTGTGGCCGGTTTATTTCGATGGTGACAAGTTGAGTATGTGTGCGACTACAACGTGACTTCATTCTGGGTGCTTGTCATATTCGTCAAGGGACAGTTTTGCTCACTGATTTAAGCAATGTGAGACAAACTCAACTCAAAAATAGGCCATTATGTGAATTGTATAGATCTGATGAGTTTTTCCTGGGTGTCGTCATAGGCCGTTTCGTACTCTTTGAACGCTGGCAGCTAGATCCATACCACACAGCCACCATCCACACACACACACACACACACGTCATTTCCGATTAGTCCGCGGCGGACTAATATGCGAACGCATCGGCCTGAGGTTCAGCCTTTGCGCTCGGGACCTGCTTTGGATAAGTCACAGGAGTTGACGAGACCCGGAAAAACGCGTACGCCGCTTGTGCTTTTAAGAAGTAACCGTATTTTTACTCCGTTACAATGATCTACAACCCCAATTCCAATGAAGTTTGGACGTTGTGTTAAACATAAATACAACAAGTGAACAAGTGCGTGAGAAAGTAGTCTAAGAGTTTAAGGACAATGTTCCTCAACGTAAAATTGCAAGGAATTTAGGGATTTCATCATCTACGGTCCAGATCATCATCAAAAGGTTCAGAGAATCTGGACAAATCACTGCATGTCAGCGGCAAGGCTGAAAACCGACAATGGATGCCACATTCTGCACGTGTTACAACAGCGTAGCTTCGTCGTAAAAGAGTGCGGATACTAGACTGGCCTGCCTGCAGTCCGGACCTGTCTCCCGTTGAAAATGTCTGGCGCATTATGAAGCGTAAAATACGACAACGGAGACCCCGGACTGTTGAACGGCCGAAGCTGTACATAGAGCAAGAACGGGAAAGAATTCCACCGACAAAGCTTCAACAATTGGTGTCCTCAGTTCCCAAACGTTTATTGAATGTTGTTCAAAGAAAAGGTGATGTAGCACCGTGGAAAACACGACCCTGTCCCAGCTTTTTGGGAACGTGTTGCAGCCATCAAATTCCAAGTGAATGATTATTTGCTAAAAACGATCAAGTTGATCAGTTTGAACATTAAATATCTTGTTTGTAGTGTATTCAATTAAATATAGGTTGAACATGATTTGCAAATCATTGTATTCTGTTTTTATTTATGTTTAACACAACGTCCCAACTTCATAGGAATTGGGGTTGTAAATGTCGCTCGCGACTTTTATTTATCAATTGTTGCTTATTTATCAACTACCGTATTTTCACGACCATAAGGCGCACTTAAAAGTCTTACATTTTTTCCAAAATGGACGGGGCGCCTTATAATGCGGCGCGCCTTATGTGTGCACAGAGTTCCAAAATCTATCAATGTTGTTGTGTAATGAGCGCTGCGCTTGACTCACTGGGAGTATTTCCTGCCGACACGCTGCTTATACAGAGGAAAAGTGCACGTGGCTGAGGACAGCATGCGGCCGTTAAAGGGGGAAGGGTGCGCGTGAAGGAGGACGCTAAAGCCACGCCCCCAGTAGGTATATAGCGTTGTCGTGGCATTGTTTAAAACATCGGTTTGGCTAAGGACCCCCGAAAATTGCACCTACGAAGAGACACGATTACGAAACACAGTTTAAACTGTCAGCTATCAGTTACGCGGAGGAACATGGGAATCGAGCAGCCAAGAGAGAATTCAAGATCAACGAATCCATGGTTCGCAAGTGGAGGAAGCAGGAAAACGAGCTTCGCCAAGTCAAGAAGACGAAGCTGAGTTTCCGCGGAAACAAGGCGAGGTGGCCCGAGTTGGAAAACCAACTCGAGCAATGGATTAATGAGCAAAGAACAGACGGGAGAAGCGTCTCTACAGTCACCATTGGACTGAGTGAAATCACTCGGAGCTGGCCGTCATTCCGGGAGGCTTGACGAAGGAACTCCAACCGCTGGACATCGGTGTAAACAGGGCGTTCAAAATGAAGTGTGTGGGAGCGATGGATGACAGATGGCGAACACCGCTTTACTAAGACTAGGAGGCAGCGCCGGGCGAGTTACGCCACAAATTGTGAATGGATTGTGGATGCTTGGGCTAACGTGTCTGCTTGCACTGTTCTTCGAGCTTTCGTAAAAGCCGGCATCATTTCTGAGAAGACGCACGGCAACGAGACTGACTCCGACAATGACGAGAGGGAACCTGGCGTGTTTGATGGAGAACTTGCCCGGCTGTTCATTTGGGATACAGATGATGAGGACTTTGATGGATTTGTGGATGAGGATTGATCAAGAAATAACGTGAGTACAGTGTTAAATACTTCAATAAAGTACAACCGAACTCAGTTTTAGTCCCGCTGCCTTTTTAAAAACATTGTTTTAGCGTGCATGCATGCTACCGTATGTTTTACCATGTCTGCGCCCAATAATACGTGCGTCTATGTTAAATACAGAAATAATACGTGCGTCTGTGTTAAATACAGAAATAGACCCCGTAACTGAAACTGTGCCTTTTAATACGGTGCCTTATGGTGGTGAAAATATTGTGTTTCGTGCGCGAGACTACGACTTCGACCTCCGCATTGGGCGCTGTTTGCGCCAATCAAATTTAAGCACAAGTGATGTTTAAGTCGAGTTCTCCGATCAAACGACACAAGAAAGTCACATGACTTCACACGTCGTCTTCCATTGGGCTTCCCGGGCATAGGTATTAACGCTAGGTAAGCCAGCCCGGCTGATCGTCGTGCCGATGTCGCCGCCATCTTGGGAAAGTCGTCGTTACCATGAAGGCAACGGCGCGCTACTCATGTTCACATGTGACAATACATGAAAGCTGTTGTTTGTCTAAATTTGTCTGGCACGGTCTTCCCAAACGTGGATATTGCAGCCCATTTATAACTTGAGAAAACACAGTGCAGTAAATTGCAGATATTTTGTTGTAGTTTTGGCTGTGCATAAACTCGCACACAGCAACATCAGAATTGGCACATTCACATTTATTTTATTTTTTATTGATGTTAATGCCGTGGTTAAAGAAATCAGAAGTTACTATTCCAGTAGTTAATTACTTCACTGTGTACTTTTTACTCTTGCTGACGTAATTTTTTGGGAGGACTACTTTTACGTGAGTCACATAATTCTCAAGTAACAGTACTCTTACTTGAGTCCAATATTTGGCTACTCTACCCACCTCTGGAAGGACATCCTCTATTTCTACTCTTACGTTTAAGCAATAATTTTGCTCATCGGATCAGCCAGTGTCGCATTTGTTGCACTGGTCTTTTGTATTTTTGCGTTGAGGTGCTGCGGGTCGGGGCAGTGGAACCGCGAAGCACACGTAACATCGGCGACAAGAGCTGATCCGCTAGTACGTCTTGTATTAATTAGGAAACGCGCCTACAATTATCCAATTAGTTTATGGATGTTAAATGTATGAAGCGACGGTGAGATGTTAGGGATTATGTCACAACACAGAATGAACTAACTTCAAATTTAGCAATTGCCAATAAAAACAGGAAAAATATTGTACTTCATATTTTCCTGGAGTATGCATTTGGGATTAGCCTTTGAAGTCGGTAATAGTGAAAAATGAAGTGAGACAAACAATGATTTGAGTCAATTATTTTCCAGAATGAGAGTGCTTAAAGAGGAAGATGCTATTCATGCGCCATAGCTTGAAGCAGGCGTCAGGTGCAGGTGGAGGTGGAGGCGGGCCTGGCTCAAATTGGAGGCCAAAAACAATCAAGCAAATTAATGAGGCAAATTTAATTTCAATCTTAAATTTGTACATCAACATCATGAGCGGTGTAAATAAATACAATTTATTTTGCTTTATTGTACTCTTCAGAGTCTTCCATATTGCTTTATTTATGTTAAAATCAAAAACATTCTCTGCGGGAGCCCAGGGGATCCCCCTCAGTCACACCCCTTTAAAATGTTTTATTTATTTATTTTTTTGGTCACCTTTTTCATGACTTTGGTGTTTGCATGTCTGATTTTAGCTCTGGTCTAAGCTCATAAATGAATACCTTGTGTTTTTGTTTTTATAATTAAAAGAAATGCTAAGAAGAAAAAATGCTAAATTTCAACTGAAAATAATTTCATATGTTTTTATTTTGTTTGAAATTGCCTCACTGAAAGTATTTTTAGAAATGAAATTCTTCTGCCCAATGTGAATTTAAGAAATAAAAGTTGATTTTCTAAAAAAGAAAAACAATTGGTTGTTGATTTTTAAGTGAAATGGCTTATTTTTTCTTGTGTATTCATAATTGCTCTTTTCACTAACCAAAAATGTATCCGAATACCTGATTATTTTCAGTGGGTACGAAAAGTTCTCAGACCCCTTCCATTTGTCTCTTTGTTATATTGCAGCCATTTGCAAAAATAATTTCAGTTAATTTTTTCCTCATTAATGGCCGCACGGTGGGCGACTGGTTAGAGCGTCAGCCTCACAGTTCTGAGGACCGGGATTCAATCCCCGGCCCCGCCTGTGTGGAGTTTGCATGTTCTCCCCCGTGCCTCCCACATCCCAAAAACATGCATGAATTGGAGACTCTAAATTGCCCGTAGGTGTGAATGTGAGTGCGAATGGTTGTTTGTTTGTATGTGCCCTGCGATTGGCTGTCAACCAGTTCAGGGTGTACCCCGCCTCCTGCCCGATGACAGCTGGGATAGGTTCCAGCACGCCCGCGACCCTGGTGAGGAGAAGCGGCTCAGAAAATGGATGGATGGATGGATGGATAATGTACACACAGCACCCCATATTGACAGCAAAAAAACTGAATTGTTGAAATGTATGCAGATTAAAAGAGAAAAGGTGAAATATCACCCAGCCGTAAGTATTCAGACCCTTTGCTGTGACACTCATATTTAACTCTGGTGCTGTCCATTTCTTCTGATCATCCTTGAGATGGTTCTCCACCTTCATTGGAGTTCAGCTTTGTTTGATTATACTGATTGGACTTGATTAGGAAAGCCACACCACTGTCTATACAAGACCTTACAGGTCACAGTGCATGTCAGAGCAAATGAGAATCATGAGGTCAAAGGAACTGCCTGAAGAGCTCCGAGGCAGAATTGTTGCAAGGCACAATTCTGGCCAAGGTTACAAAAAAATGCTGCACTTGAGGTTTCTCAGAGCACAGTGGGAGTGGAAGACGTTTGGGACGACCAGAACCCTTCCTAGAGCTGGCCGTCCGGCCAAACGGAGCAATCGGGGGAGAAGAGCCTTGGTGAGAGAGCTAAAGAAGATCACTGTGGCTGAGCTCCAGAGATGCAGTCAGGAGATGGGAGAAAGTTGTAGAAAGTCAACCATCCCTGCAGCCCTCCACCAGTCGGGGCTTTATGACAAAGTGATTTTTGGACATAAAGTGATGTGACGCATGTTATACGTGGCAGGAAGTGGTTACATCTTCTTGCCTCAAGGAAGCATTTCAACGGTCGATTATACTACTTCTAATACCACTGCTACTATGACTACTACCAACACTGTGACTACTACTACAGTAAATCGATCGAGCAGTGTTACTGCACTGCGTAAATCTTTGTGCACGTCAGGTTAACGATCCTCCATCATCGGCCAGAATAGGGACGCACCCTAGGACTTCTACAAATGTTTTCTGCTGTCGAGGCTGCAGCAGCAACCCACTCCCAAGTAAAATTATCCAACATTAATCTATGTGAGAAACCTCATTGATTTCATTGAAGGATCATGTTTTCGTTGACTAGTCACTGATGCTGTAGTGGTACATTCGCCTGACTTTGGTGCAGGCAGCGTGGGTTCAGCTCCCACTCAGTGGCGGTGCGAATGGTTGTCCGTGTCTATATGTGCCCTGTGACTGACTGGCGACCAGTTCAGGGTGTAGTCCGCCTTTCGCCCGAAGTCAGCTGCATAGGCTCCAGCGCCCCGTGACCCTAAACAGGATAAGCGGTGTTGAAAATGAATGGATGGTTTCCGTTGACTTGGAAAACTACTCAAGTCGCTTAAAATATCGCTAAACCTGAAATTTCTTCTCATGTGATTCTGTCAATAAAACTGTCACATTATTGGATGTGAGAATAGCAATTATAGTGGCAAGACATGGTGTTGATTAAGTTAATCAAAACTGAAATAAAGTCACAAGTTGTCAATCGAATCTATAATGTCACTTGAAACTTCAAAGAGGGACCGAAAACAAAATAAAAGCAACTACAAACAAAGCAAACTACGATGGTATATACTTACATATTTGCAAAGTATGACATTCCATAAAAGCACATGTTGAATAAAGTGTTTATTAGCTAAAAACAGGTGCAGCAATCATGTACAGTATCCCTCACAAACCTTGTAAACTGGATGAATGCGGTGAGGCGTTGTAAAATTTGTTTGAACTGCATGTTTTTGGATTTACGTCACTGTTGCTGAAATGATGTTGACAAGAGGCCACTGTTACATAAAAAAACCTATACAGAAAAATGAGCAAATGCCAGGCCGGGAGTAAGCAGGGGTCCACTGTATTACCTTTATTGATACTTGTTTGTATGAACTTCATTATTTTACACTTTTACACATTTTATTGTTGTTGACCTGCCCAATTTTATTATTCCCAATATATCAAACTCATCTGGCTTTCACATTAACCTTAAATAGAAATCTAAACCATAATACACATTAAAGTCACAACATGAGAAAAGATTTACCACACCATGTGTGTTTGTCTTCTTGTGTCTTGCAGACATCACTGAACATCTTCGTACTGAGCGGCAGGAGCCAGAGCCCCCTCACATTAAAGAGGAAGAGGAGCCCATTTCGATTAAAAAAGAGGAGGAAGAAGCGTGCCCCCACATCAAAGAGGAAGAGGAGGAGGATATCACCAAGGTTCCATCGACTGGTGTCCCTTTGAAGAGTGAAGATGAAGGTCAAAGTGAGGAGAGCAGAGGGGCGGAGCCTGTAAGCAGCAGCGCAAGTCAACACATGACAATAGCAGGTGATGGAGGATCACATACAGACGGCCTCTTAGCTCCACTGTCGGATAGTGACGATATGACGTCGTACTCTGCTCACACTGATGAAGATGATGATGATGATAAACAGTCTGAAGGTGATATGACATGTCACACTGACAACAAACGATGGAAATGTTCTCAGTGTGGGAAAACTTTTGCTGATAAGAGCAGTTTGAAACAACACGTAAGAACACACACTGGAGAAAAACCTTTTTCCTGCTCAGTTTGTGGTCAAAGATTCACTCAGAAGGGACACTTAAAAATGCACACAAGAACACACACTGGTGAGAAACCCTTTGTCTGCTTAGTTTGTGGTAAAAGATTCACTCAGAAAGGAGATTTAAAAATACATACAAGAACCCACACTGGTGAGAAACCTTTTTCCTGCTCAGTTTGTGGTCAAAGATTCACTCAGAAGGGACACTTAAAAAAACACATAAGAACCCACACTGGCGAGAAACCTTTTTCCTGCACAGTTTGTGGTCAAAGATTCACTCAGAAGGGAGATTTAAAAATACACACAAGAACACACACTGGTGAGAAACCGTTCTCCTGCTCAGTTTGTGGTCAAAGATTCTCTGTGAGGAAAAGTTTAAAATTACACACAAGAACCCACACTGGTGAGAAACCTTTTTCCTGCTCAGTTTGTGGTCAAAGATTCTCTGTGAAGAAAAGTTTAAAATTACACACAAGAACACACACTGGTGAGAAACCGTTTTCCTGCTCAGTTTGTGGTCAGATATTCACTCTTAAGGATCGGGTTGAGACACACAAGTGTGCTGGTAAGAATAGAAGTGATCAAGAATCTTTTAATGCAAATGTTGAAAAAAAGTAATTACTGTGTTACTGTAGTGAATATGCCCTGCCGAATTAAATGGCACCCAGCAACCCCCAACCCCGGACTGGTCTGCATTCTTCCAAGCCGCCCTGCTGTGACAGACAGCCACAAGGATCCCTAATTTATCTCACACAGACGCTAAATTTACTACCAGCCAGTCTGAAGAAACTCATCATCAAAGGGGAAGCACAGGGCATTGGGTTCTTCCTCTGATGCTAAATTAATTAACTTTCACCCACAGCCAGTCTGAAAACTCTCCAGTTTGACCCCTTTCTGGTCTGGGACAATTGATGGAGTCCAGTGACACACGCAGGCGGTGGAGTGTTACTGCACTCGATGATTGAGAGATATTGAAACGTTCTCACCGAATGCTTCTAATATCTTAAGAATGCTCCCAGTGTCTACCACCACACCAATGTCCCTCGTGATTGTATTTCTTTGAATTTTATTGTCTGATGTCAAATCTGCTTGTCCACTGAACCGGATGAGACATTTCACCCCACCCGACACAAATGCCACATTGCAAATACTAAATCCTCTCAGCGCCCACATGAAATTGAAACACTCATTCCATGAATTCAACAGGGTGTGCATGACAATGCAAAACTGGAAACCGGTTTCCTTATCTTAGATCCAATAATTAATCTTTTATTCCCGTGGGAGTAAAACCATGCAATTGGCCGGCGACCAGTTCAGGGTGTACCCCGCCTCTCGCCCGAAGATAGCTGGGATAGGCTCCGGCACGACCGCGACTCTTGTGAGGATAAGCGGTTTGGAAAATGGAGGGATGGTATTAAAACCACAAATAATCCTAGTTATTTAAAAAAAAAAAAAAAAAAAAAAAAAAAAGTAGCATGAAAAGGTGCGGTCGATCTCCCTTTTGGTCCCTGGGGGTGGGTTGGGGGTGCACTTCCTCTCTCTCTCTTGTGCATAAAAGGCCGGAGCGGCTTTGTCCTTTCCTCGCTCTCGCTCGTTCGTTCACCTTGCAGAAGAACCTGGAAGCCCCACCTCTCACCACGAGGTGGCGAGGACACTACAACCCTACATCCGTAAGTGCAACTTGAAACTCTACAATGCAAAGAAAAAGCCATGTATCAACAACACCCGGAAACGCCGCCGGCTTCTCTGGGCTCGAGCTCATCTAAGATGGACTGACGCAAAGTGGAAAAGTGTTCTGTGGTCCGACGAGTCCACATTTCAAATTGTTTTTGGAAATTGTGGACGTCGTGTCCTCTGGGCCAAAGAGGAACAGAACCATCCGGACTGTTATGGACGCAAAGTTCAAAAGCCAGCATCTGTGATGGTATGGGGCCGTGTTAGTACCAATGGCATGGGTAATTTACACATCTGTGAAGGCACCATTCGTGCTGAAAGGTACAAACAGGTTTTGGAGAAACATATGCTGCCATCCAAGCAAGGTTTTTTTCATGACGCCCCTGCTTATTTCAGCAAGACAATGCCAAACCACATTCTGCACGTCGTAAAAGAGTGCGGGTACTAGACCGGCCCGCCTGCAGTCCATACCTGTCTCCCACTGAAAATGTGTGGCGCATTATGAAGGGTAAAATACGACAAGGCTGTCACACCCTGATGCATAAGGAGCAGGAACCGATTACATTTCCTCATTGAACTTCTATGTTTTCCATGGTGTAATTCTGGATGAATCTTCGGGACATTGAGTGAAAATAGTGACAGTGAAATACGTTGGAAGGAATCGACCGTGGAAATGTTTCCTTGAGGAAAGAAGACTGCCACGTCAAACCGGAAATGGCGCCACCGTTGGTTGCCGGAAATCGGAAGTAACGTTAGCGGAGGAGACCGTGGGTTGTTGCCGGAAGTTCGGAAGTCGTGAAATGTTGTGACCGGAAATCAGAAAGGATGTCACCGTGTTTCAACATGTCCAGACATGTTCCAAACATGTTGAGACTAGACTTGTCTTGACCCCCACCATAAACGTCGCAAACCTCTTCCACCAGTAGAGGGCCTCTCTTATTCCCCCCTACCCCAATAATAATATAATTGAAAGTAAGACAGAATATATGTGCATGAATGAGAGGGGTGGTGGGGGAAGAGTGAGGCGAAGAGATAGCAAGGGTGGAGGACTTGAAATACTCGGGGTCAACCGTCCAGAGCAATGGGGAGTGGGGTCAGGAAGTGAAGAAACGGGTCCAAGCAGGTTGGAACGGGCGGAGGAAGGTGTCAGGTGTGTTATGTGACAGAAGAGTCTCTGCGAGGATGAAGGGCAAAGTTTATAAAACAGTAGTGAGGCCGGCCACGATGTACGGATTAGAGACGGCGGCACTGAAGAGATGACAGGAAGCAGAGCTGGAGGTGGCGGAAATGAAGAGGTTGAGGTTCGCTCTCGGAGTGACCGGGTTGGATACAATTAGAAATGAGCTCATCGGAGGGACGGCCGAGGTTCGATGTTTTGGAGACAAAGTTAGAGAGAGAGCAGACTTCGATGGTTTGGACACGTCCAGTGGAGAAATGGTGAGTATATTGGTAGAAGGATGATGAGGATGGAGCTGCCAGGCAAGAGAGCGAGAGGAAGACCGAAGAGAAGGTTGATGGATGTCGTGAGGGAAGACCTGAGGGCAGTTGGTGTTCGAGAGAAAGATGCAGGAGATGGAGGCTTGCATGGAAAAGGATGACGCGCTGTGGCGACAAGCCCAGAGGAAAAGGAGAAGAAGAGGCTGGGAGGGGACGCGGGAAGGTGCAAGAAAATGCTTTTCATTGTGAAAAGAAGGGACATTGGAGAGACACTGGATCAGAGACTGTCTGAAGGGGGAACAAAAAAAACTGATGGTGGTGATCGATGGTGGGGGACCCCGTTCGTCTGACCTCTGGCCCCCATCTCCAAAACCAGTCCAAATTGACAGAATTAGCATTATATTGTTCTTTTTCGTTGTCGTTGTCATGACAACAAAAGACCAGGGATCAGGCAAATTGACAATTGAAGTACCTGAAATGTAGAATTATGACTTGTAATTGTCTGAGGCTCTATTCCCCGGGCAGATGTTTGGTCTGGGACCGAAGGTGATACAGGAATCACCCAGAATGGAAGTCGATTTGAACATTTTCAAGGTTTCGAGAAACTATTCACTTGTGGCTATTTGGTCTGGGAAAAAGAATTCAAAATGCCTCTTTTTAATTGATGATTGAAAGTTTGAAATAAACAAAGGGTTTTTTTTTTTCTTGGTTCTAGATCAATCTAAATTCTGGTTAGTCATGGTTAATTCCACTGATATAAATAAATGATCACAAATGTGAAAAGCAAAATGTTAACTGAGAATATCGGTATTGCGAAAATCCGCAATTCACAACGCTGAGTTCAGAAGCACCATTTGTTTGCACTCGCAGAGTTCACAGTTTTGTTTGAAACAATGTTTGTTTTAAATACTGTCAAATGATCAAAGCAAATGTATTTCTATAGCACCTCTTCTAAATGAAAAATGTAACACCGAGTGATTTACAGCAAATAAAATGTGAGCTATTTGAGACTGACTGACCAGACGTGTTCAACTTGTGCACAAAAAGGACTCGGTGTGTGCGGTCTGCTGATTACTGATGTGTTGGTGCGTGTGTGTTTCTGTCTGCGTGTGGCGTTTGAGAGACGAATGCTGGAATCTTGGCCAAGTGTTAGTGATCGGTTGGTTGTTTGATGACAGGAAGTATCTGTGTGCGTGTTACTATTGAAGCAATGCGTCGTGACCGCTGGTTCTTAACCTTGTCGGAGGTACGGAACCCCGCCACTTTCATCTGGAGTTCAACGAAGCCTTCCTAATTTGAACAAATATCGTTTATTTCAAACTCAAAACACGTATGTATTTTATTGTCTGTGTCGATTCTCAGTCATCCAGGTCATGCACAAAATGAACCGCGCATCAGTTGCGCACAAAGTCATTGTGTTAAAAGAGCGAAACCCACAAAACTCACACACACGCACGCCCACAAAAATCAATTCAATGAAAATTGACGATAAGTGAATGTGAATTTTGCCGTCGCCATTCCCCTTGGTAAGTACCGCTCTCATGTCACAGGAACGGATTTTGTTGTGAAAATTCACAACAAAATCTGTTCCTTTTCTTTATCTTATTTCTACAATCCTCGAAAATTCTTCATAGGTGAGAGTACATTTTTTTGGGCTCTTTTTTATTATTTGATGCACTGTCTGATGCCACAGCAATGCTACTCAACGCGTGTGTCATTGCAATGTTGTTCAATAAAGAACAAAGCGTTTGAACTCGAGGCCCAGCCCCCCCCGCAATGGTAAACGGCCGCGGTGTAAACACGCAGTGTTGCGGTTTTCGAACGGCGTGAACGTTGAAAAATGTGTCAAAAGGCACGCAACGGTTTGTGTCCAGTCCTCCGTTGAACCCCAGCGACGTTCCAGGTTAAGAACCACTGGTTCAGACTAAAGAATCATTCAACCTTATTAGATTGGGATAATTATCAGTGTGCATTCAAAGTTCAACATCAAACAGATATTGCATTCTTAAAAGGATCGCAACCTGCAATCATGACTGATGCGCAGCTGTGTGTGTTTTTATTCATGTTGTGTTGTCTGCGTGTTTACGCGCAGCTGGCGGAGCAAACTTCAGCGTATGAGGGGCCGTTAGGGATATTATTCCGGATTCGCTCTTACACTTACTATTCAAATGCTTTCACACACACGCACACACAAACTGCTGAAAGGCTCTCATAAGGACTACTCAAACACTCTCATACCTACGAGCATTTGACTAGTGTCAATGAGAGCATTTGAGTAGTGTTAATGAGAGCAAGACTCGTGCGTCTGCGAGTGTTTGAGACAGACTACTCAAAAGCCTTCACTTGTTACTTACATGACCTCGTGTTGACACAGACAGGTTTTTGGGAGAAAGTCAAAGTACCGAGTTGGAGATTTGATTCCACCCAAATTTTTGTCATGTGGTCTAGAGCATTTTTTATGGACAGTATTTACATTTCGTAATGTTTTGATTATCCGTCTCAAAGATAATGGAAATATACAAAGAATTATGTTCGTATCAATTTGATAAAGGATATTGGGTTGGACCGTATTGTCAGCACTTGACCAGTTGGGCACGTTACCTTTCGAGGGGAGTGTACTGGCTTCGTGGACACAGTGTCTACACTAGACTCGTTTCCCAGCGGTCAGGTCGGTGGGCCCCTATTGCTTCGACAGACCACTCATACGTGATCTCTGCCACACCCCGTTCCCGTCGTGGCGGAGAAGCCCACTTTAAAGAACACGATCGGGTTCGGGGCACAGATGTCCCCACCGATCGCAAGGTTTGGAGAACAGGTAACGAGGTATTCTATTATCCTCTCTATTTCCTCAAATTGATGTTACGATATGAAACTCTCAAGTTTCTACCCTGACCGTTCTTGAGGCTTCACGTGTGGAAATGAATGCCATTCGTGAAATAGCCCTCCAAAACCGCATGACACTTGATCTCCTATTGGCTTCTCAGGACGGTGTTTGCACTCCCTTGACCCAAATGTATGCTGCACATACATTCCTGACAATGCCGGCGATACAGGCGTCATAGCCAGCGGCATTGAAAACCTCACCGTGCTCGGCGATGTCCCGGCCCACAAGGAGGCGCTCGATCCGAATGGGTTCGCAGGACTCGGATGGCCAGCTTGGCTGTATCGCTCGGCGCTTTGTATCACATTGCTTGTGGATAAAAGCTCGAGTTTCTCGCAGCGTTTGTTCCCAATGCACGATCTTCGCCGATGAAGGATTTTCTTCAACCCGAGGTGTGAAATCCTGGATGACTGTCGGGTTGTTTTGTTAATGCATGTCCATTTTTAATCTTTTGAACTTTAATGATTAGTTTTCAGCAATATGTAGTAACTTTTCGTAGTTTTGCTTCATTTTTACTGTTTAATGTTTTCATGAATTTTAACAATATGCAATATGTGATTGATAACGGCTTGATTCATATAATCGAAAGGGGGGAGCTGTGTTGGGAAAATGTATGTTTAACATATATATCAAATATTACTTCTATTAGTTTTAGACAACCTTCACATGCTTTATTGTTATGTTGTGACTGCCGGCTCTGCGTGTGTGTGTGTGTGTAATACTTGTTGCAGCTGGACATCGATAATTGTTTTGTTTTCTGTCTCTGTCTCTCTCAATTCGATATAACAAGGGGTCACATTTTTTTAATTCCTGATTTTATGAGCTGGAAGCCCAAATTACTTCAAAATAAACAAATAAATACTAAAAATAAACATATACTTAAAATTGTGGGCCCTGGATCTATAATCGATGAAAGTTTAACTTTTTGAATGGAATTATGGAAAGAAATGAACTTTTCCGCGATATTCAACTTTTTTGGAAAGGGACTCTACACACACATAGCTACATACACATTGATTCATCTTCTGTACCGCATGTCCTTACTAGGGTCGCGGGTATGGTGGAGCCCATCCCAGCTATCTTCGGGCGAGAAGCGGGGTACACCCTGAACCGGTCACCGGCCAACCGCAGGGCACGTATAACCAATTCACATTTACGCCGACTGAAGCAATTTAATGACACCTCGGCTCTTCGCGGCCGATTGCTAAGTTTGCCCAGACGGCCAGCTCGAGGTAGGGGTCTGATCGTCCCGAAGTCTTCCATTTCGGGATTATGGAGGCCACTGTGCTCTCAGGAACCTGAAGTGCAGCAGAATTTGTTTTGGTAACCTTGGCCAGATCTGTGCCTTGCCGCAATTCTGTCTCTGAGCTCTTCAGGCAATTCCTTTGACAGTGTCGAACCATCTTACTCATTCACCGCCAGCCTTCCCAGTTAACACGGATAGTTGACTTCTAAAGCCGTCAATGGCAGTGACTCTGTTAAGGATGATCAGAAGAAATGGACAGCGCCCGAGTGAAACCCGAGTTTGCATGTTGTCCCCGTGCCTGCGTGGGTTTTCTCCGGGCACTCCGGTTTCCTCCCACATCCCAAAAACATGCATGCTAGGTTAATTGAAGACTCTAAATTGCCCGTAGGCGTGAATGTGAGTGCGAATGGTTGTTTGTGTATACGTGCCCTGCGATTGGCTGGCGACCGGTTGAGGGTGTACCCCGCCTCTCGCCCAAAGACAGCTGGGAAGATGAATGAATATATATACACACACGTGTGTGTGTGTGTGTGTGTGAGAACATTCATACATTTACAAGAATTGCGAGAATTTTGTTTCTGGAGGGTTTCGAATGGATTACAGGTTTTGCAATTCCTCTCAATGTGGATTTGATAAACAAGCAAATTGACTTCCTCTCACTATTCGAAGAGGTTTATTTGATCAAGGATCACATGTGCACTTTACAGCTTTTCTTCACAGATGAGTTCAATCAATCATTCACTTATTTGATACTGAAATCACAAAAACATTGGACAAAACGCATGCGTTGCTTAAAGGTCAGATGACAAAGATGTTATGGGGTCAGTTCAAATTCATATTTGCATTGTTTATATGTTATGCAATACATACACGTAACTTCCAGCCAGTTTTCAACCATAGTTGAGCTAAAAATGAGGTTTTTATGACATGCATATTGAGAGCTCCCCGAACGTACCCGAAGCTCAAGACACCGACGTGTGGTTACTTTATCCATCGCAAGGGCGAGCGACGTTACAATGACCAAACACAGCGCTCCACACTTTACGCAATGCTGAGCAACGTGTCGGAATATGTGGAGGAGGAGGATTTCGACGTACAGAAGCACCCGACTGAACTCGGCATCGTCAAAGCGTACGTTTGAGCCGATCAGACAGCGACGACGACGAGCGGCCAAGTAGCAGCTGGACAACAGAAAAAGAGAGCGGCCGCTGGCTCCGTGTGACGCTATGTCAAAAGCAAATAATGCCACCCCAGGGGTGCCAATATTTTTGAGCACGACTATACCTATTATTACATATTCATATATGTTTCAGTGACACGGCACACGCTTTTACAAAGGATGCAGGGTTAGGCTATAGATTGTGCGCCCCTCGCTCGAGTAGCGTTACAACACGCCGCACACAAAAGTCTTTGCCGTGTGTCTGTTGGCTTGTCGCACGGGCAAAAGTGCAGACGTCAGTACTGAAAACTACTGCGTGGATCTTTTTTTCCTGCTGCCCGGTACATAGTAATAGTAATAGAGTCGTAGGTATATCCAAGGAAACGATCAAGCGCCGATCGCCACGGTGCGAGATTTAGTTCTCTGGCTGGCGGTCGAGGTCCCGATGGCCGTAGCCGGTTTCAGCCCCTGCATCCAACGCTTTCTGCCAAGTCTTTCTCAAAACACGGCGATTCGAAGTGATCAGCACAGCTTGGAACGTTTGCTCGGCACCCATAGCTGAGCACGTTTCTTCCCCTGTCGATTGGCTTTCCCTATCCACTGGTCACGTATTCCTTTTTCACTTGGAAGGCCCCAAAAAAAAAAAACTCTTGCCGCTGCCTGAACCATTTGTACAGCCAAATGCCACACAATGAACCATCGTGACATCGCTAAATCATACGTCAACAAATATACAAGGAACAACAGCATGGAAAAATAGCACACAACGCCGCCGAATGAACACGATGTTTGGCTTATGTGACGTCACAGCGCCGGAAAGAGACAAAAGACCGGAAGGCGCACTGTGCATCCTATTTATCCATTTAACTGCTGTATATCTGCTATATAATCACTTCGAAATGGCAGATGTGCTTTTTTAAATGAGCTCTAGCGTTATCAAGCATTTTGTTTTAAATCTTTGTCCTCTGATCTTCCAATTATTTTTGCCCAAGTGCTCATTCTCAACACTTGTCCACTGGAGGGTTCCAATAAATTCATAGAATACATGAATGTACATTTTTGTAAATGAGTATAATAGTAAATACCTTTGATATTAAACATTTACATTTTAAGCTTCTTGATCACTGCGATTCTCACCAGCACACTTGTGTGTCTTCGCCCAATACCGACGAGAGAATCTTTGACCACAAATGGTGCAGGCAAAAGGTTTCTCTCCAGTGTGTGTTCTTGTGTGTCTTTTTAGGTCTCCCTTTTCAGAGAATCTTTGACAACAAACTGAGCAGGAAAATGGTTTCTCACCAGTGTGGGTTCTTGTGTGTTTTGTCAAGTTTCCCTTATCAGAGAATCTTTGGCCACAAACTGCGCAGGCAAAAGGCTTCTCTCCAGTGTGGGTTCTTGTGTGACTTCTTAAGTTTCCCTTATGAGAGAATTGTTTACTACAAACTGTGCAGGTAAAAGGTTTCTCACCAGTGTGGGTTCTTGTGTGTATTTTTAAGTCTCCCTTCCGAGTGAAACTTTGACCACAAACTGAGCAGGCAAAAGGTTTCTCACCCGTGTGGGTTCTTGTGTGTATTTTTAAGTCTCCCTTCCGAGTGAATCCTTGACCACAAACTGAGCAGACAAAAGGTTTGTCTCCAGTGTGTACTCTCATGTGTTGTTTCAATTTGCCCTTACAAGACGTTTTCCCACACTGAGAAGGTTTCCATTGCTTGTTGTCAGTGTAACATGTCTTATGACCTTCAGACCGTTTATAATCATCATAGTCAGATGAGTGTGACGTGTCGTCACTATCTGATAGTGGAGCGAAGAGGCCGTCTGCTTGTGATCCTCTACAGTGGTCGCCATCATCTTCCGATGTCATATGTTGACTGGAGCTGCTGCTGGTTAGAGGCTCTGCACCTCTGTTCTCCTCACTTTGACCTTCAGCTCCACTTTTCACAGGGACACCAATTGATGGAAACTTGGTGATAGCCTCCTCCTCCTCTTCCTCTTTAATGTTGGGAGGCTGCTCTTCCTCCTCAATGTGGAGGTCCTCTTCCTCTTTTTTAATGTCA